>NW_026907800.1:0-50005 GCF_033807575.1 Cydia pomonella | reverse complement strand
ATACCTTACTGCATACTTTGCCTTCATTCTTCGTATCATGTAATACACGTTACACATGTAACATGTAATATTTCATATTATTCGCAGCACGGCAACAAGAAAAAGAAGGTACTGTATTTTTTTAATTTAATTTGTTACCCTTTATAACAAAGTTACAAATTGCAAAAATCGAAACGTCGGTAGCGATCAAGCGTATGGCTAACCCGCCGGTCAGCAGATGGCGTAGCCTTTGAGAGTCAACTTTTACCTTGTTCGTAGGGCTAAGATGGTCGGTTTTTTATTATCTGTCATCATACCTTTTTAAGTGCGAAAGTGACAAATGATATGACAAGAGAAAAAAATGCGACCATGATATTAAAATTAAACACTTGAATGGATTAGATTTTAACCGAAATTTTTAATTAAGGAAATGCTTGTTCATTTTCATTTTGTTGTATTTCTTATATAAGCACAATTTTACTGTATGTCTGTCTTAATATTTTCCTCTGTTTTACGAAAACGCATGGTAATTCAATGTAACAACTCCATAATTTGGTAACTCAGTGGAAAAATACATGTATTTTTTTGTGAAAAAAAGGGGAATTAGTATACGTAATTTAACAAATTTTATCAACATCTCCCTGCAGAGATAAAATTTGTTCAATTTGAAAATTCTGAAACCTTCAAGTTTACCAAATTTTATCAATATCTGATTAAAAAAACCACACAGTCTCAGAACCACACTCACTAGGTGTTAATACTTCCAGAGAGCCTACTTGCTTTAATAATGCAAAAAATAATAATTTATTATTTTGATTGTTTTTATAGCTGGTATGCAATTTTAAATATTTACATACATACATTTTAATACATTTAAATCTACATTAAATTAGAAAATAAAAATAAACCTTTTCGAGCAATTTTAATATTATAAAAAAAATCTTAATTATGGACATATCAAACGGCCTCAAAAAAACTGGTCAAGTTTATTTAACAACAACGACGATTTCGTACAATTCGGACAAACACAAACAAAGGCGGTTAAATTGCCAAGTAAGTTTGGAACTGTTTTATTATATCATTGACTCCGAAATAATGCTTCAAACAAGGAACATTCCAAACAAAGCTGGTAGCAATCATTAGTACCTACGTGAGAAAATCATCCACAATTCATCCAAATACAGCTGTCTCGGCGCTCAATACGAATTCGTCGCATTTGGCGTCGAGACACTTGGTTCGTGAGGCAGAGGGGCACAGATACTCCACAAGGCACTGGGCAAGCGGCTGAGGGAGGCAACGGGCGACCCCCGCGCGGGCAGCTTTCTCGCGCAGAGAATTGCAATCGCAATCCAGCGCGGGAACCCTGCCTACGTGATAGGTACCCTACCAAGGGCGCAAAATTATTGATAGGTATTTCTAATTTTTAGCTTTAGTTGTTGTATTGTTAGTTTTAATTTTTTGTTCATGTTGTGAGTTTTGATTGAGATTGAATGCAAATAATTTTATTATTATTTATTTCTTCTATAAAATATCTTACATTGAACAAAACAGAAAAGTGCCGTGAAACCCTATCGGGTTTGTATCGATGCTCTATTCGTGGATACATTTTACATTACAAATTGTTATGATACATGGGATAAATATAAATTATATAAAATTACAAATGAGTTAAGTACAAGAAAACATCGGCGGGTATAACTGAATAGTTCATACTCAAGTAGATATTAAAGATTAATATAATATTATTGATGCTTTTCTCTGTTCATCAATATAGAAACTCCCTGCCTATTAATTTTAGGCCTCTAAAATCCGATGTCTGTATACAACTTTCCATATTTGAAATCGACGGACAGACAAATAGACATGGCTTGAGGACCTTTCCTTAGTATGTAAGGGTACAAGATATGGGTTTACCAATTTTAAATAAAAATTGTAATTATATTTGACATAGGTCTGAAAGAAGTAAATTGTGGCAGACCACAATTACCAGACCTTATTTGAGTTTTATACAATTTCTCATAATATGGTAAACACAGGGATAGTTTAAGGTTAATGTTTACTCAATAATAATAGTTGTTTGCTCATATTCATATTTTTGATTTCTAAATTATTTTTCAGGCCAATTCTGCTGGAAAGGTGATTTTAACACTTTATTCCTTTGTTATTTTCTTGTTGTATTTTAGATAATTCGTAAAAATAACGTTATAATTTTTTAATCATTTTTAGCCTGGTGTCGAAGTAAATATGCATTATTTTTACAACACAATAAATAACTTAACTATAATACTTAAACCCTAAATCTAAAAATAAATAATAATAATATTGAAATAAAATACTAAAAAGATGCATGGTGCCGTAGATGGCAGCATTTCCTCACTGTATCGCAAGACTACTCGTAATTCTTTGAGCGGGGAAGCTGCCAGCTCCGCGGTCATCAGTGACCTTTGCTATCCTTTTGGATAATTCCTTAAAAGCCCGGTAATGATTTTTGAGCAAAAATTTAAAATTGATAGATTTAGTCGTTGTAAATAAATTGTACACCTTGGTTTCTATTAGCACGTTTTTTCATCTTGCCTTTTAATAATGAGGTCACTACACTACTTCAAATTTATAATAACAAAAATGTAGTTTATTAAAGTTGAAGTACAGGATATGTGTAATACAAAATTACCATTTTTAGCAGTCCAAACTTTACGAAATTTGCAAATAAGATCGACTAAAATACTGCTTTACGCGCGTTTACCGAAACGTCCATCAGAAAAAAAATCATTACTAATTAAGTGAGTCTGTTTTCAAAAAAATGATTTATTAAAATGAAAGATAACAAGACGTGCTAATAGAAACCAGTACTTGTTATTTCTAATAGTTAACGAAAGGTGTACAATTTCATGCGCTAAATCTGTCAATTTGACATTTTTGCGACTAAAATCGATAACGGCCTCTTAATAAGCTTTAGGGCGCTTGGACCTCATGTGTTCGCCGCCGAGACCCCTATATTTGGTATTTTTACATTTTTTAACCGCTTGTGCCGCAACACCATACAATAAATACAAATACAAAAAAAATACACCATTACTTTACTTACTTACAATTACAATTTAATATTAATTTAGAGTTTTTTTGTGTGAATAATATAAACTTTCTTAATGTAATTGTTAAGTGTAATTAATGTAATTAAAAAATTAATTGTTTATTTATTTCTAGTTGGTATGTAAAGTATTATTAAAATACAATTTTATTATAAATACAAAAGCTAATCTGTTTAAGTATATGAGTGCGAGGTTTATCAATAGAATTTAATTTTAGACATTTAAAACTTTTATTGACCAATCACACAATAGGACTTGTGTTGTAGGTACTTAGACAACGATATACATAACATAATTTATATAAATACTTAAATACATAGAAAACACCCATGACTCAGGGACACTTATCCGTGCTCAGCACACAAATAAATGCCCTTACCAGGATTTGAACCCGGGATCATCAGCTTCAAGGGCAAGGTCACTATTCACTAGGCCACACCGGTCGTCAACTGTACATATATTATGTCGCTGTTGGTGGTTTATGAATCTTATTATTTGATACGTACACTCATCTGCAATAGTTAGGGCGGCGAATAGGGGAATTTTCGGTAATACTCGAGCGTGGCAGTTTAAGATATGAGAGATACCTTAGACCTAACAGAACAACCTTGTAAAGTATTTAGCTCTATATGTAGTGACGCGCGCCTAGGATAGACGATCGGATTAGTAAAAAAAAATCGATAGTCTGAAATACTCGAGCGCGTCAGATTAAGATATTGGGGGTTGATTTTAGTGTTTTAAGACTAAATTTAACTAATCTGACGATAAGTCCTTGACGGCGCCGAGTTATAGGGTCGCGAACTCGTAAAAAAAAACGTCAATCCGGCATTCTCGAGCGCGATTTTTATATTTTTTATTTTGAAGAATATAATCTAAAACTTACTAAAATACAAAATCTGCCGGTTTCCGCATGACCGGAAGTGTGGAGGAGCCATTTCGTCTTCCGTAAAACGCGTTGCGGCATATAAGTCGCGAACGATACATTTTACAAAAAAAAAGTTTAAATAAACAAAAAAGGTAATTTTATTTTACACAAAAAAGGTCTCTTTACATTTTTGTCCAAAGTTAAAACTTTTTGACTTGAAGCATCATAAAAACTCAAACTCCCGGTTTTTGAGTATATCTCGAAAACTGAGGGTGTTAAAAAAATTGATATGAAATAACGATGATTAAATTATGTGACTTTTATTATATCTCAAATTTTTTTTTTCTAAAGCTTCTCTACAATTTTCGTGGACTCGGAAAAAGTTACGCGTATCTGTATACAAAAGTATTATTAACATGTACAGTTTCATGTATGTATATTATTCAATAGCCTGTTGATCCTCAAATTGTTTTTTGGACGTACCGTAAGCAAAACGAAGTGAAGAATTGAAGCAAAAAAGAGGAATTTGCCATAAACATGTAATACAGACTGAGCGCTTCGCGGAAATATATTTTTATATCATTTCATTTTTTTATACAATAAATAATACAATTCGTACTACATTTCATCTACATTTACGTTGGTTGCATCTATCGCTTTATTGTCATTCTTAAAATCCCCGTTTTATCAAAGAGAAAGAAAGGAAAAATAAATAAACCAAAAAACCTTTTTCGGTCAGATTAAGAGAACCCACCAACATTTTTGTCAGATTAAGAAAATAGGCTTTCAGGATACCGAGATAAAGCTCCCCTATGAAAATCTGACGCGCTCGAGTATTTCAAAAAAACTTTTTTTTTTGCATTTTCAAAAATTCATCGTAACTTATCGTCACGCCGAAATCGTCAGGTTTTTTAAAGGTAGCTTCCTTGGGGCCTATTAACACCCCTTCCGAAAATCTGACGCGCTCGAGTAAATTGTTTTTTTTTGCATTTTTGACTACTTTATATTCCTACCCCCACCACGCAAACCGGCAGATTAGTATACCGTTGTTATCAGAGGCACTTGGGGCATACGTAGTATGAATATCTGACGCGCTCGAGAATGCCCAAGTAACTGTTTTTTTTAACATTTTTGAAAAACCGTACACGCCAAACCCACCGCTAAAATGGTTTTTACCATACAAGCTTTTCTTTTCGAAATTATTTTATCTTTTGATTTTGATAGGTCTCGACGGCGCCGTTGAATTACGCCATTTAGCTACCTCGCCTCCCTAACTACAAAACTGCATACGTACACTCATCTGCAAAACTGCATACCCATTTTATCAATGGAATTCTTTCGTAACACGGATGCATTTTTGCAGCTACGCTTACCTTCTCGTAACATTTATTTTATTTTATTTCAGTGCCTATTCTTCGAGGTAAGTATTTTTATTATCCTATTTTTATCTTAAGTAGCGCTTATATAAATATTAATACTTGTTTATATTTTTGTTTATTTCGTAAAGACGAATTCATAGTAAATTTACTAATTACATGAAAAGCTTGAGTCCCTAAATGTAAATTAAAGCTTTGACGCCAAGAGCCACTAAAGTGGTCGCGTGCTGTCGTGCCCAACACGCCAACGACCACTAAAGGGTTCATGGCATACGCTGTCAAAGCAATTTTACTGTCGACAAATAAGGTTTAAATTCGTTAAAAACCTCAGGTTTTCTCAGCTACATAGTTATGGAATTTAATTAATTTAATACAAATGTACTCATGTTGATTGCCACGTTTACTAATTAAAAAAAAAATATTTTATTTCTAAATTTATTCGAGTGCTTGTTTATATTATTGCAGTGGGTTCCGGTAATAAAACTGTATCATATTATGTTCTGTATCGTATCATAATACATCTTTCTATGTAATTTTGCTATTTTACTTTCTTGTAGACTTTTACTGTAGTCTTTTTTACTTGCTTTTTGTCTCAGAAACACTTGTGCGAAAAATCAGATAGAGATACTTAAAGTTATTAAAAAAATAATTAAATAATAATACTAACGCACAAATAAAATTAACTTAAAAATACTTAAGTAGAAGGATTTTTCTTATACGGTTTCTTTTTATATATATATAGTTTATATTCTATGTTTCGCTTAACCAAACTGACCTTAGTAATATTTTGGGAATTACATAAGTTTAAGTTTTCAGAAAAAAGTTTACCATTTTTTTTACTTTTCAATCTTTCAATTTGAGTAAAAGTTAAAATACATGCTTTTCTGCTTTGTTTTCTTGGCATCTTAATAACATAATGCCAATGTCTTTATATGTCCTTAATTTCAAAACAACTCAAATGCCTAGCTGTTTCCTTCTTAAAATGGCCGAATGTCATAATGACTTATCCATATCGTCTAAGTCTCAAAACACTTCAATGTCAAAAAATATTTTTCGTCAAATGCCGCATTTCCGATGGGATTTCTTTTTTTTAAATATATTCGGTTTAACTAGGTTTAAAATAAAAGGCATTTTTATAACTTATGTCGTATTAACAATTATTGTTTAACAATCTGTTGGAATTAAAGAGGATGAAATTACATAAAATAGCACTCATTAATTCAGATATTATGACACCGCGTCGATTTGAAGTCTACACAGATTGGGAATGTGGTATTTTGAGAAAAAAAGTTAGGTATTCTGAGACTCAAGTATTTTGACACGAAGCTTTTTGAGATCTAAGAATTTTGGTAAATGGGTAAAATGAAATTAAGGTGCAATGAAACCAAAGCGCATTTCTTTCATTTTCAGGATAGAAAGGCTACAACTGAAGCGGTGCGTAATTTTTTCGACTGTTTTAATAAACTCTTTGTTTTAAGTACTCTTTGTGTTGAGTTAATATAATTCAGTCGTAATATTATAGGCGGTAAAAAAATAACTTAACAGAAAAATAATAAAGCTAACTATTTAGGGCATTTGTTTTCAAAAAATTTATTTATTAAAATGAAAGATAACAAGACGTACTAATAGAAATCAGTACTTGTTATTTCTACTAATTCACAAAAGGTGTACAATTTCATCGACTAAATCTATCAATTTGACATTTTTGCGACTAAAATCGATAACGGCCTCTTAAGCGTTGGGGAATTCTGACCAGCTCCCCGAAGACTGGCTTACTCTGAAGAAACGGACCACTCAGCTGTTAAAGCACCAATTTGCACCCATGTCCATAGACAAAACTGCATTTTCATATTTAAAAAAATCTATAGGCCATCGTAGACGCAAGAATCTTTTAAAGAGGCATTTAGTTTTTTTTTTTTGGTATTTAACACACTCAAGGACACTACGCCAGACACAATAAAAAGAACAATGGGCGTTACGTCTACAGACCTCTACTGTCCACAAACGTGTTAATTCCAGGCTAAATATTTTTTATACGATCACAAGTAATTTAGTATTACGCAAACATTTGACACGCTCCTAAAGCTATACAAAATTATGTCGTACAGTCAGCATCAAAAGTAGCGGATGAAACAACGCGCCAAAAGTATCTGATATTCCGGATAACTTATCCAAATATACATAAATTTCTAAAATTCGCGTTCATAAGTATATCTTTTATAGTCTTAGTTGTTCTATATTAAAGACATCACTTTTTGTTAAGTTGCTACAGAATGGTCGATACTTGTGAAGCGTTATTTTATCCGCTACTTTTGATGCTGACTGTACCAGACATTTATGCGCATTTGATGCGTAAAAAAATATTTTACATTCAACTACACATTTTTTATTAATTCGGTGCGACAGAAAATACATATAACTTTTTTGTACATTTCCAGCCAAGAATATGCCCCGAGGTACTTTATTATAAAAAATAAATGTAAATGCTATAAAACATGTCCACAGACTCCTAGAAATTATTCACTTGTTTACGTCGTTGTAAAAGAAAACGAAACCTAAAGCAATATCATATATTTAAATCAAGTTCAAGATTAGTTTTATTTCATCAATTTTTTATATTTTCAACTATAATTTTTTTTATTAAAAAAAGTTAAGAAAAATGTATTAATAAAACAGACTAATTTTCCTAATACACAAATTTTATAACATGTTACCTCAAAATACATTAAATTATACATTTTCAGAACTCCGGCAGCGGCGGTGGCAGCGGTGGCGGCGGCGGCGGCGGCGGCGGTGGCGGTGGCGGCGGCGGTGGCGGTGGCGGCGGCGGTGGCAGCGGTGGCGGTGGCAGCGGTGGCGGCGGCGGTGGCAGCGGTGGCGGTGGCGGCGGTGGCAGCAGCGGTGGCGGATCGGTAATATTTAATTTATAATTAATTCTTTATAGACCTATAACTAACAAGTAATTTTTTTTTCGTGAAACAATGACACCGCATAATGTATTTGAATATTTATTACTAAAAGTTATTAGTAACTATCTCGAACGTCAGATTGTGGCAGACGACTGACCAGAAACCGATAGGCCAAGAAATCCTTATAAGGAAATGGGGATGGATCGAACACACGCTCCGTAGACCGGACAACCACCTGTGCAAGCAGGGTCTCCGCTGGCAATCGACTGCCAGTAGACGGTCAGGGCGGCCTCGTACCACATGGAGGCGATCAGTTGAGAAGGCGGCTGGCTCAACTTGACTCGGCTGGAAAGAGCTAGAAGTAGCCGTTGCCCTATGTCTCTAATGAGGGATAAAAGGATTACATCATCGTCATATTCAAAAGTTATTTAGCCATGACCACTCCTTACCGATTAGGTATGTATATTTGGGTCAGAAAATAACGCTAGACGGTAACCCCTTGTATGCTGAAATTAGTAGGCGCATTCAATTGGGATGGGGCGCATTTGGCAAGCAAAATTTTTGGAATGGTCAATTTGAGCTCTTTCAAATGATATGACCCACTTGATCTAGTCACTAGACTTTGAAATTTTGCCCCCTCTTCATATTGGGCATTTACCATAGTCATCAAAAATAGAATAACAACATAATACTTTCAATGTGTTTGGGTTAGCGTTGTTCATAACTATTCCAAATTTCAAATCGATAGCTTAAGTGGTTCTCGAGATATTTAGCGATGTGATAAACGTACGGACGGACGGACGGACAGAGTCACACCATAAAGGTTTTTTTGTACCTTTTTGGTACGGAACCCTAAAAAGATACTCGTACAGAGAACTAGTTGGAGTTTTACTAAGTAGGTATCAAGAGGCGGACTTATCGCCTATCATTATTATTTTATTAAAGTAAGAAAAAAGTAGATACACGATTTTACAATAAAAATAAAGTATATACTGGAAATTGGTAAAAACAAATACAATCTGAAATATTCATAGGTGGTCAATACAAAAAGTAAGGGTAGTACTTATGGATGTTTATGTTGGGTGAAGGCACCCATTTCATCCGTGAACTTTTGGTGCTATGAAATGTGTAACAAAATGTACATTTTTTTTTCTGAGTAACGACGGATCGGTATTTCTTTAGTTTTACTTATATTCCCAACTCCCAGAATATAATTAATTTTTGGATTTTGCAATTTGAGCGGCAATGTATTTGTGACGTCGCCTCATTAAATGCGACGTTTTGAGTTAAAAGAAAGTAGTGATTGATACCTTGCTTGCTGATTTATTTTATATGGAAAAATAAAAATCGACGGTTTTATAAAACCTGTGAAAGTGTGTTCATTAAAGCCTTTGGTTACGTGGTCGTTTCAAAAATATACGCTGTATTATTAATATTTTAAGCCTATCGTGTCCCACTGATGGGCAAATGCCTCCCCAAATTTCTCCCCTGATCTATATCCAGTGCTGTGCAATTAAATTTGTATGAGAAATTTCCACTACTAAAAAGTACCTATCTGTCGGGTGTGTCGGGTATGTCGGGTGAAATAAATTCACTCGTGAACTATTTGCGTTCTGAAAAGAGAAACAAAATGTACATTTCTATTGCAGGGTGGCGGCAGCGGATCGGTATTTTTTTGTTTTATTATTCGCATCTGCATAAGGTATATTATATTAAAAATATATTTCAAATGAAATCGGAAAAACAAAATAAACTGAAATTTCTATTGACAATAAGAAAAAATAGTAGTAGTAGGTAATCGGTGAACGCACTCATTTCACGGTGAGCTTATAGCGCCTTGAAAATCGTAACTAAAAGTACAATAAAAATGTACAGTAAGTTGCAGAGAAAAGCAGATTACACACAATCCACCAACTTGAAATTTAGACCAACCGCTTTTAAAAACACGTTTGAAGTTATGTTCAGAACTTTCTATTTTGATGCTTACGTGGCGAGCGGCGGGCGGCGCAGGAGCGGGGCGGCGGGCGGCGCAGGAGCGGGGCGGCGGGTGGCGCAGGAGCGGGGCGGCGGGCGGCGCGGCAAGCGGCCGATGCTGTTGTTCAAAACAGATTCATTCAATTCTGTACATTTTGATCGTGCCCCGCGAACCACCGCTCGTGCGTCCAGTTCGCGGCCTCAGTCGCGTTTATTCTTGCGCATTCAAGTTGGATCCGTCAATAATTTTATTAAATAAATTGGCAGGCATCAAGGCCGCGGCAGTAATGAAGCTGCAGTTGTCATTCAAATGTCACATTTATCCAAGGTTAAGGAGTAGTTATAGATTCTTCCCGTTGTTAATTCAATAGTATACCTTCGTAATATATATTATTTCTTAATTTTCAGTGGAATAAAGAATGGCATAACGAAGTAAGAATAATAATATGTTTAGTTTTACCTATACTATTTTTCATTATCATAAATGTATTTTATTTTGTTTGTTTCCTTTTCATATCTTTTGTGGTTTCTAGCCGTTAATTCAAAATATTATTTTCAATTTTCAGTGGAACGAAGAATCTCATAGTAAAGTAAGAATATACATTTTTTTTCATACTCAGTATTTCTCTTTCATTTTCAAGGTTTTTTATTAAGACATTTTCTGCCCGTTGCTGATAAAATATTTTTTGTTTTCAGTATAGCGAAGAACATCATGAATCAGTAAGAAAAAAATATTGTTTTGTTCTAATTATATCATTTCGTTATATTTAGTTAAATGATAAATAATTGTGAATTTATTTGGTTTGATTTTGTTTGATATTTTACAGTTGGTATTTTCCTTGCGTTGGTGTGAAGTAATATTTTTTGTTTCACTCGGTGGCAATTTTTTCAACCCTCGTGCCTTGAAACCCTCGCAACGCTCAAGATTCCACTTTTCGAACCACTCGCTACGCTCGTGGTTCAATTTTAGACTATTTTACTTCCTCGGGTATCAAAGTCAGCACGAGAGGTATAACATCAACTTGGCTCCTTTATAAAACAAATACCTATTTTTATTATATTTTCAGTGGAATGAAGAATCTCATAAAAACGTACGAATTTTTTTATACAATTTATTTCATATGTTTTAAGGTTTTTTTGTTATAGTAAATCTTTTGCTTGTTTCAAAACAAAATATTATCTCTTAATTTTCAGTGGAAAAAGAAGTATCATGATAAAGTAAGAAAAAAAATGTTTTAATTATTTTATAATTTTTATAGTTAATAGTTTGTCGAATTTTAAGATGAAATAATCGTTTGTGTCTCAATAAGATATGCAAAATGACATATCATGGCGTGCGTGGGCATACAGATAACATAGAAACTTGTTTGCAGGGAATTCAGTTATCTCTGCAGCGTACTACTGTACATTGAATCCTGATCTTAGCGAGGAATTGAAGTGTCAACGCCCAGGGTGGAATTAATTTTGCTACCATTTTTCAAAATATTATTAAAGTAAACAATATAGTATGCATTTAATCGATTATGAAGAATTTGTAATCGAACAGAAAAGTGACAGTTTCATCTCTTCTAGCAGGAAAGAAAAGGCCATTTTCCGAATAGGTTAAGTGAAAACTTTATTTTCTATTTTCAGTGGCACAAGGATCAGAAAAATGTAAAAATACTGTTTATATATATTTTTTTTTTCATTAAAGTTGACTGTACAAAATACGAAAATAATGTAAAAGTTCCGAGCATTTTGTTCTCAAAAATATATATTTTTTAAAAGTGAGAAGAATATATCCCATTTCTTTCATAATTTTCAAACGTTTAATATATACATATTTTTTCAGTGGGACATCGATTCTCATAAATCTGTACGAATTCTTTTATATATATATATATTATTGTATTCTGTTTCCTTCATAATCTTCAAATAATATAAGCGCTGCTGTCCAAAGTTAACATGAAATAGTATTTTATACGATCGTGATATAATGGAGAGCTTTTCAGTCGACTACCGTGTTAAGGCCACGAAACTTGCTGAGTGGCCTTATTGGGTACGAAATTGAAAATCTTGATTATATCACTATTGTATGTAATACTTTTTCTTTGAGTCATCAAAAATAATACTTTAAACTAGTAGAAGCATATAGGTAAACAAACCAAAAGTATATAACTAACATACGCGAGCAGCCTCGATACGCGTCCGGCCTTCTCGTAAGTCATGAACCCATGATGTCCTGGTACTGCTCCTTGCTAAATTAAATTTTGGGCAGTTTTTTTTCGATAGTTAATATTTCCTGCATAGTTTATTTGTACCGGATAACTTCACAACCGCGGTAGGACGTAAGGGGAGACGCGCGTGAAATCTATTTGCAATTGCAGCCGGTAAAACTCAAACACACCAAGCCTGCAATGCACCTACCGCCAGAGCCATTTAGCTGTTAAATGAGTTTCTGTCACAGATCCAGGACGCTGACGTATTTGCCGACAACATGACACTTTTAAAAGCAAAAATTGTTTCCTTTGCAAACCATCTAGTCCGCACATAAATAATTACAAAGTGACATTTATTTTAATTTAATTGTAATTTAATGTTATTTAGCTGTAACTTGACATAATTAAATTTCATTGTAATTTAATGTTATTGAGCTGTAACTTGACATAATTAAATTTCATTGTAATCTAATATTTACTTATTTGTATAATTTATTTATTTATTAAATTTGCATTGTATGGGTACTATCGTGTGAGCGTTTTGGGGTAACTGTAAGCCCGCAAGAGTTTGTTAGAAATAAAATAAAATAAAATGAAATATTGCTATTTTCAGGGTGTCACATACGTGGTTCTAACCTTTGAAGCAATTGTCTCTATACAACCTAATATAAATAAATAATTTTAGCTATCGTTTTGTTTCTTCCTCTTGACAGCGGCGGCACGTGATTGGTCAAATTTATTATAGTTGACTATAGCGTATCGATACGAATATATTACTTGAAACGGGTCCCATAGTGAAAAGTATGACGTATTCTTTATTAAACCAATACAGTCGGCAAGTAGAAAAACATTGTTATTTTATTTTCAGCACGATGGCGAAAAGCACAGGCATCATCATCATGATGTAAGAGTTTTAATTTTTATATCATTTTTATTTACTTCAATTTCTTTCATATTTTTCGAAGACTTAATGTAGTAAAGCTTCTGCCGAAAGGTTAATATAGAATTTTTTTATTTTCAGTGGAGCCAAAATACTCATGATGGTGTACGATATTTTTTATTTATTTTATTTTATCTTTAAAAAAATAGGCTTGGTATAATAACGAGGAATGCTTTTTATTTTATTTCTTTCATAAATGTCTTAATATTTGGTGTAGTAATGCTTCTAGCTTCTGTCGAAAACTAATATAAAATAAATTATTTTCAATTTTCAGTGGCATTCAGATGCTCATAGAAAAGTAAGAATACCTATTTTTATAAGTTTTTTAAGATTTGGTTTAGAACATATTAATACGTAATGCCAAAAACTATTAAAATATATATTTTTTTATCATTTTCAGTGGCATGAAAACCATCATGACGAAGTAAGGAAAATTTGTTTTATTTTTTTCTTTCATACCCTTTTTAAGATTTGTTGTGGCTATTGCTGAAAACTAAAATAAAATAGAATTATATATTGATTTAATTTTCAGTGGAGTTCCGAGGCACATAAACAGGTACGGAGATTTTCTATTTTTTTATAAGTTTCTAAGTAATCATATGCCTAATCATTATTGCATCTACTCGTAGACACGAGGCAACGTGTCTAGCCAAGTTCAAAAGAAGAGAACTTACGACACAGCGGCTGTGTGTTACATTACACGAACCATTTGGAATCAGTTTTGACCCCTACGTAACTCAAAATCTATTAAGCGTAAACATATGAAATTTGGTTCATTTATTAACACCGTTAAGGCTAAGTAGGACCCCAAATTTTATGAATATAGCTGAACCGGTTATTAAGATACAATCATCTAAAAATTGGGATTTTTCTCTGACTGAGACTGACTCACCTAACATCAAAGACCTAACCTACTTCAAACCTTTTTAACTCTATTAGGGGATGAATTTTCAAAAACGCTGAAATTACATTTCTCGTATTATATTAAACATCTTCCCCCTTATTCATAACCGTCTACTAAAGTAAACAAGCCGCTGATAATCGTTTGTCCCTTTCCAACGTATTGGTATGATGGAAAGGGACAAACGATTATTTTTATATTATTATAGCGGCTTGTCAACTTTAGTAGACGTTTATGAATAAGGGAGCTTATTGCGAAGTTTCAAGTTCCTAGCTTAAAAAAAACGTGAGTGCCATACAAACGTTCAACCCCTTTTCAACACCATTAGGGGTTGAATTTTTCAAAATCGCTTCTTATCTCTTGTACACTTTATAAATGCAACCTTTTGTAGTTTCGACTCTGCGTTAATCAGTCAGTCATTCAGTCAGTCCGGACACATGCATTTATATATACACCGTGTTTTTATTGAATTCCGTTAGCTTCGGGATATCGATAAGTACGTTTAAAGAAACTAAATGGCGTAGTCAATTTTCAGAAAAAAACATTTTTTTAATTATTTTTATATTTATAAAAAGTAGATAAATGTTGCATATAGCGTTGTTGTAACACGGGCATTACATTGAACTCAACCAAATAATTGAGAACTGTGATATATCAATGTCTTTTGGAACATCGATCGTCCGAGATAATACTTACGTTTAGTAGCAAATCCGAAATGGAGTTAATTAGAATACCGGTGTCTTTGAGAAAGTTACTTAATTTAAGCCCAGGGATGCACCTTTGAAAATAATGGAATTATAAAAACACGGTGTATAGATTTATAATAACATATTGTCTTACAATCTTATTTATTTTACCCAACTTTAAAACCCTCTTCTTCTTCTCTGTCGTTTCGTCCTTGACAGAGCGGTCGTCGTTACGTTGAGGCGTCCATATTGGTAGTAGAGGCGGACACAGCTCTTCTCACGATCTCCCGCCATTCTCTCATGTGACTTTCTTGGAAATGTAGCCTCAGTGGTTTCCCATTGCCTTCTGCGCCAGATATTTTAGCAATTATTTAGTTTACAAGGCTCGCTGTAGCCTTTTCCATCCCAGCTGGACTGGAATACTCGTAGGTGGTTGGTTATTCCGCCATTTGCTCGGACTCTATGTACGTCAATGTTTAGTCCATGGTTTATATGCTTGCTGTTTCTTGTACTGTGCAATAATGTTTAAATCATATTTTAATTTTCAGTGGAGTTCGGAGCAATCCAGAATACATGTACGTTAATTTTTTTTTTATTAAAAAAAATCGCTATATACTATATATATGTATATATGTCACTTTATTGCACATAAACAGGTTAATTACGATTTAAGATTCAATTAACTTTATAGTCCTTATACTTGAGAAAAGTATAAAAATATTGAAAAATAAAATGTGCTTTCTCAATCAGGATGATGACGAATCCGGTGGAGAGGTACGCATATTTAAATACTCGTATATATATAAATAATTTGGCGCCCTATTATACGACCACAAATAAAGGATACTTACACGATAGATTCGTCAGCCCAGACGGGCGGGCGTATAAAAATCAGAAAAAATAGAAGAAAGTACACAATGATGACTAAATTACCGTAAAATTAAAGTATTTCGAATTATTAACAATATTTCCACCTTTTATGATTAAATTATCGAAAAAAAAGCGGCCAAGTGCGAGTCGGACTCGCCCATGAAGGGTTCCGCACCATTTATGACGTATTAAAAAAAACTCCTTACTAGATCTCGTTCAAACCAATTATCGGTGGAAGTTTGCATGACAATGTATATCATACATTTTTTTTAGATTTTTCATTCTGTTATCTTAGAAGTTAAGTGCCTCTCGCGCAAACTATTCAGTTTAGAAAAAAATTATATTAGAAACCTAAATATCATTTTTGAAGACCTATCCATAGATACCCCACACGTATGGGTTTGATGCAAAAAAAAAAAATGTTTTAATTTTTATAACGTATTAAAAAAAAACTCCTTACTAGATGTCGTTCAAACCAATTTTCGGTGGAAGTTTGCATGGGAATGTATATCATATATTCTTTTTTAGATTTTTCATTCTGTTATTTTAGAAGTTACGGGGGGGGGGGGGGGGGACACACATTTTACCACTTTGGAAGTGCCTCTCGCGCAAACTATTCAGTTTAGAAAAAAATGATATTAGAAACCTCAATATCATTTTTAAGACCTATCCATAGATACCCCACACGTATGGGTTTGATGAAAAAAGATTTTTTGAGTTTCAGTTCTAAGTATGGGGAACCCCCAAAATTTATTGTTTTTTTTCTATTTTTGTATTAAAATCCTAATGCGGTTCATAGAATACATCTACTTACCAAGTTTGAACAGTATAGCTCTTATAGTTTCGGAAAAAAGTGGCGGTGACAGAATCGGACAGACAGACGGACATGACGAATCTATAAGGGTTCCGTTTTTTGCCATTTGGCTACGGAACCCTAAAAAAGAATTATACGACCATAAATCTCAAGTATTTTTCAAAAAATTTCAACCTAAATGTCGGAAATTACTGTCGTGGTAAAAATCTGTACACTCCTTATTTGAAGATCTTCTTACTTGTTATATCAAACTAACCATTTAGTTTCTTACATAGGTTGACTAATGACTCTCCAGGTCCAGCAATTTTATTTTACTAAATTGAATGTGTGTAAAATGCATTGATGAATAAATTAGTTTCCGTATTTTTAGGATAGTAACGAATACGGCGGCGGCGGTAGCGGTGGTGGCGGCGGTGGCAGCAATGGCGGCGGCGGTGGCAGCAATGGCGGCGGCGGTGGCAGCAATGGCGGCGGCGGTGGCAGCAATGGCGGCGGCGGTGGCAGCAACGGTGGCGGCGGTGGCAGCAACGGCGGCGGCGGTGGCAGCAACGGCGGCGGCGGTGGCAGCAACGGCGGCGGCGGTGGCAGCAACGGCGGCGGCGGTGGCAGCAACGGCGGCGGCGGTGGCAGCAACGGCGGCAGCGGTGGCAGCAACGGCGGCAGCGGTGGCAGCAACGGCGGCGGTGGCAGCAACGGCGGCGGCGGTGGCAGCAACGGCGGTGGCGGTGGCAGCAATGGTGGCGGCGGTGGCAGCAACGGTGGCAGCGGCGGCAACGGTGGTGGCGGCAATGGCGGCGGCGGCGGCAATGGCGGTGGCGGCGGCGGCAATGGCGGCGGCGGCGGCGGAAATGGCGGCGGCGGCGGCGGCAATGGCGGCGGCGGCGGCGGCAATGGCGGTGGCGGTGGTGGCAATAGCGGCGGCGGTGGTGGCAGTGGCGGCGGTAGCCATGTACGTAAAGTAAATTTCTGTTAAATGTATTCACTGACCGAAAC
Organism: Cydia pomonella; assembly: GCF_033807575.1. Taxonomy (NCBI): domain Eukaryota; kingdom Metazoa; phylum Arthropoda; class Insecta; order Lepidoptera; family Tortricidae; genus Cydia; species Cydia pomonella. Next base: position 32,411 of record NW_026907800.1, on the reverse strand, counting down.
CGGACTTCTTGCTGAAATTGTAATCAAGGTTCGGTTTTGTTCGTCTTAACCCAAACCGAACCTTCGGTCGGAAACTGCCGAAAATACAGCCATGGTACGGCCAAAAGGTTCGGCAATATATATAGCCTAAACCGAACCATCGGCCGAAACATTTGTATGGCGAAACCGAAATTTTGCAGATAAGCGATACAGAACCGCGAGTTCGGGTCTCGCCCGAGACAGTGAATTTTCTACTTTTCATTTATTTCTAAGCTTTGTGGTATCATTCGCAAACGCGGCTCATGGGAGCCTGGGGTCCGCTTGACAACTAATCCCCAGAATTGACGTAGGCACTAGTTATTACGAAAAGCGACTGCCAATACCTTCCAACCCAGAGGGCAAACTAGGCCTTGTTGGGATTAGTTCCGTTTCCTCACGATGTTTTCCTTCACCGAAAAGCGACTGTTATATAACAAATGATATTTCGTACATAAGTTCCGAAATACTCATTGGTACGAGCCGGGGTTTGAACCCGCGACCTCCGGATTGAAAGTTGCACGCTCTTACCGCTAACCAGCGCTTCCAATTGCAGACGTTTCTGCTTAAACGTTTCTGCTGTTTCTGTTTGCGTTTGCGTTTCTATTCTATTCTATTCTTAACAAAATTAATATACTTGGCTATGTCTTCACTGTCATCAGTTATTGTACTACGACAGAGCAGCTACAAGTAATAGATGAATAGGTACGGAAATAAAAGTGCAGCTGAATCAGAGTATATACCGGGTGTTTTCTGTAACAGGAGCAATAAATTAAACTGTAGGCTGTACTCCTCAAACTGACCAATATTTGTTCAGCAACTTTTAAAAATAACTTATGTTTTGATTTTTATTACACATTGAACTTAATTCTAAGACACAATGTATTGCGAATTTTGTTACGTTTAACACACAAGCAACGTCAAACACACTGATGTCAGCGTACATTGAAAATAATATTAAATTTGTATGAAAAAGATAAAATCTAAAGATTTCAAATATCAAACATTTATTCAGCAAATAGGCCACAGGGGCAGTTTTACATGTCCATTTTTACAAACAGTAAGAAATATGGAATCGATGAAATAATATATACCTTATTAGAGATGTATACTGTCTCTAAATATCAAATTATACAAAAAAAAATATATTTTTAAAAAGTTGTTAATCAAAAGTTATAAGTATCGTTTTAGGAGTACAATATAAGGTTAAATTATTTTCTCGTGTTACAGGAAACACCCGGTATGGCGACACTGACCTTTTGTACAAAAAAATATTATTACGCGTATCACTAACTTTGTTCTACTTTCAGGGCTATTACGACTCCAGTAAATGGGTAACTATGTTTCTTTAAGTAATAATTTAAATGATTTCTCAACTTAAATAAATAATAGATTTAAGGGTGTGTTGTACATGTTATTATATTATGGTATTTTTGAATGATTTGAAGTTTGAATTATATAATGTTAAAATTAAGGTACTTATTATATTAAGTATCTTTGTTTAAATAATTGCAATTTAAATTTCTTACGCCTCAACGGCTCATAAAGGCTGATGTACATAATTCTATATGAATATACTGTCCTACCGACCTGTCTGTTACTACCTATATCTATATGTACCTATCTGTTACCTGTGATGACGAAATAAATAAAATTTAATTTAATTTAAATTGAATTGGAAAGTCCGTAGTAAGCAAAAAAATTCTTTTTTCAGGAGCAAAAACACACTAAGGAAGAGGTATATAAACTGTTCTGACTGTAATAATATTATATATAATTACAAATAAAGGCTGTCTTTCCAGGATGTTTATTAAGTCACCTGCAATAATTTACGGGGTAAATATATAGATCATATTGAGCCACTTTTACTATGGGACCAACCCCTAAATCGCGAAAATAAATTTAGCCTCCCATAGAAAATGTCAAGGTGAGACAGCCAAATAAACATCCTGTATAAGGATCTGCCCAACCTAGCATAATAACCATAACTGGCTTTGTTTTTTGGTAAACAAACAATTTAACGTATTCCTTTTGTGCCATAGACTGTTAAGAGCAAAATTTTCTCAATTACTTACTTTAAAGTTTTATTCAAATTCCAGAATTCATGGGTACGATTTTTTTTGTATATTAATTAGTGTTCTATTTCCCATAGTAAGCAAAAATCTTTTACAGCTACATCTACTAATGACACTGTTTTTTTTTTCAGAAAGAATCACATACCAATAAAAAGGTACAGAAAAGTGTTTTTGATAGTAACAACAATTATTTATATTATTTTATCTATTATAAGTAAAACTACCTTTAATAAAGCGCTGTGAGTTAATGCCCTTCTTCAAACGCAGCCCGCTAAGCACTGAGCGGACTGCCGTGCGTGCACACACCATTTTTGGATAAGTACATATTTTTATAAAAAGTGTCATTTAGTTTTATAAAAAAAAAACATATAATGTATTTCATCATGCGCGCCGGGGCTACAATGCAAAACCGTCGTTGTGGCCCTCATTCTAATTGAGTCAAAGTCAGTATTTTATTTATTCAAATAGGTAAGTAGGCCTAGCAACAAGCACTTTTAAATTGTCAAGTTTAACCACATCTTAATCTAAATATCAGACCAATTTATTGATGCAGTTATTATTGTTAAAAAAAAATGATTATATGTATGTCAAACTTAAATAATCGTTATCGTTAAATACCAAAATTCTATAAAAATACTAGTCTAAAAATTTTGTAGAACTAAATCTAAATATCAAAAAATACGGATTACTTAATATATACATTAAGTTATCAATTTAATCATTATTAACATAACCAGTAAATTGAGTAGGTATGGCTGGTCTAAATAAAAGTACCTAGTCAATATATAAGCATGTGGCTAAAATTTTACGAGATCTACAGTAGTAGGTATAGCGAATAAAACGATATATAAGACGACCCATTGGTGGGTCGCGAGCGAATATTGAACGGGCCCTGAAACATAAGACATTCCGACGGCCGACATTCCGATCGGGCTATCTGATCATTATCAATAATATTTTATACGCCCTTTTTAAGAGGGAAAAATAGCTTTGCGATCCTAGTGAAATAACGGTACTTTTTCTATGAAATTCTATTTCGGGATAAAACGTTTTCCAGTAACTAAATCTTAGCAAATCACTTTGTTTTTGATGTCGATCGCTTCAACATAATATATTCTATGTTTCGCTTTAAAAAAAATTTTTTTTTTGTAAATTAAAAAAAAAGGAAAACCTATTGACCTAGTTTTTCATTGTGTCAATAACATACTAAAAAATCGTGGAGAATGGAAAATATTTAGAAGTGGAAAAGCGTTTTCTCTTTTTGTATGGTCGTTCACGTGGTATATTACTAAGACGGCCAAGAGGTGGGCTCCGAATTTGGCAGTTTTTGTTAGATGAGTTGGAGCCCAGTCAACTTTGGGAGCCACTGTCCTATATATAATGTAGATTATAAGTAATGTATATAATTTTCAGTGGCATGGTACCGGCGGCCATAATGGCCATAAAGATAATAAATGGGTATGTTTTTTTAATTAACAATCTAAATGATTAATTAGTTTAATTACTTAGTTTCCGTACTTCCATGAAAACAGCCCATAGCGAGCAAAAAACTCTTTTGATTTTGTTGCGGCAAGCAAGAAAGTTTACTCAATTTCATGGTAGATGGCGCTGCTCTGCATACATCGCGCGTTACGAGTTCCCAGCGACCTATATAAGCGGCGGCGGATTGTCAAGCTTTTTATTTTTGCAATATTCTTTAACGAATGAACATGTATACGCGTTTAAATGTTATAATATAAAAGTGTGTTGTAAATGGCGTCTCAATTCTTATTTCACAAAATATGAGTAACTAGTGTGTACAGATTTTTTGAAAAATTATGGAACCAGAGAGTTCTTGAGGTATACAACCCACAGAGCCAATATTGATATGACATCTCTTTCGATTTTTAATATAATTTTAATACGACCTTGAAGATCGCTCCTGCTGGTTGATACATGCGATATTAAGCGAGTCCAATCAGCAAGACGATCGTCAAGGTTGTATCAAAATCATAACACTTTTTATTTTGAAATAACTGTCCTAATTTCACGAGTTCTAGTAGGTATTAGATTACCATTAATGCTTGCTGCTATCAGAATGAATATTCGAAATTTATGATATTTCTGTTTGAAGAAAAAATATTATTATAGATTATCAGAAATCTACCTCGAGCGTTTACATTCCCCACCACAGATAGACCGTATCCCTTTTCAGTATATCAAATAAAATAAAAAATAGACGTTTCCTCAATTTCCTTTTTTTTCAGTGGAGTGGTGACCGTGTAAATTGGGTAAGTTTTTTTTTAAACAACATATGATTATCATTACCCACACAGTTTAGGTATATGAAAACAACCCGTTGCGGGCTAAAATAAAAATAACTATTTTTTTTTATTATTAACTGTATGTTAGAATTTGGGGGCAATCTTTATACAGATCGACTTAGCCCCAAACTAAGCAAAGCTTTTATTATGGGTACTAGGCGACGATATGCATACATAAATACATAATTAAATACATAGAATATACCCATGACTCAGAAACAAATATCCGTGCTCATCACACAAATAACCCGGACCATGGGCTTCATACGCAGGGTGAAGCCAATGCCGGATTTAGAGGTCTGGAGGCCTCGGGCAATAAAGGAGTGGGGGCTGCCTGGCTCCAAATTATTTACCAAAGAAAATGGTAAATTTTCCGAAGTCTCTATTGTGGGGGCCCCTCTTTTGTGGAGGCCCCGGGGCTGTAGCCCCGGTTGCCCTCCCCTAAATCCGGCCCTGGGTGAACCAATAGCCTAGCCATATATTTTGACTAAGCTGTAGAGTTTGTGAAGTTAGGGCTTGTCAAGTTAGAAGCTTGGCTCTACAAGAGATCTGATAACTTTTTGACAGTGCGAGCCTTATGGTCTCGTCTTGGCAACATTTGACATGAAAATGTTTTTGATGGGATAGTTATTTACGATAAGAAAATAGGAAATTCACAACGAGTGGTGATAAATTAAAACACGACCGATGGCTGTTTTAAATCAACACGAGTTGCGAATTACGTATTCGCACGTGTATCGTACAACGGTTTACAGTACATATGCCTCTTTAAAGTTTTGACATATGCACGGAAAGTGCTCATTCCCGCACGCGTACGGGAAAGTAGCACCATATGTACTGTAAAAAAGCTTTCTTAACTTCGATGAGTTTTTCACTCAATTGATATTTTTTTAGGACACAGACAATAGACAGGTACGTCAAGTTTTTTAGCCAACGATTAAAAAAATGTTATTTTAATGGCCATGCCTTTGGGTTTTTTCTGGGTCTAATAGATAAGCACCATTTTAAAGGCAAAAGGAGTGGTCATTTCTCCATACAAACGTACTCGACTGTTTCCTCCGTGGTTTTTGAAGCTAGATCAATGATTTTTTCAACACATATTATTAATATGTGTGTTTAACTGTTTCGTTTTTATTTCTTATGGCGCTAGTGCACTTCAAATATTAGAAAAACTGCCTAATTTACCAGGCCACAATTCTTTGTGCATGTGCATGGTATTCAAAACTGAAATCAATTAAGTAGCCTAAACAGGTAATGCCTTGTATAAGATATAGGTATTTTGGTATATTATCGCTCCGTCTGTGACGGGCTTTAGACTTGAAGTAATATTATATAAAATATTATTCATTACCATTTAGATCTCAAAATTTCGTTACATATGATTAAGTTTCGGAGAAGGAAACAGTCGAGTACGAAACATCGTTTTTTGAGATTTAAACGCAGGATTTTTCGCCTAATCTGGCGTTGTCCTTATCGCACTAGTTTTAGGAGCCGCTTCCGTTAGCGAGACGGATATAATATTTAAATCTCAGCTCCCGTATTGTACGACTATATGCCTAAAGACAATTTTTTTTTTATCAGACCAGCATAAACGTACATGGTGAACAGGTACGAAAAAATGGTTTTTGACTCTATAGGGACATACCTACAGACAAAGAACTAGAGAAATACAGAAGTAAGATTAGAGCTACAATTATCCCACGTGTATGGTTTTTTTATATACTACGTGTGTGGCAAACAATCATAATTACGGCCCGCCTGATGGTAAGCAATCTCCGTCCAGAGGTGTTACATGCGCGTTGCCGAGCCTAACACTCCGCACCCTCGTTGAGCACTGGCAACCTTACTCACGGGCAGGAACACAACAATATTGAAGCGTCTAGTGTTATTTGACTGCGGTTTTCTGCAAGGTGGAGGTACTTTCCCAGTTGGGCTCTGCTCTAGATCTGGAATGACATCCGCTGTGCTGTGCCCTACCACACAAAGCGAGATGACATTGACCATACTTCTTTTGGATATAGTTTAAGGATATACCCGGGTGCAGTGAGTGACTCGACAGCGCCAAATATTGTGGTGCCGCGCAAGATGTTTGACAATATAGAACATTTTAGTGAAGTTATTGTGTGGGCTTCGAGCAACACCGGCTCCCGACACGTCGGTAGGGAGGAACCCAAGCGATATCTTACCGAACAAATCATTCTGCCATTTTTTGCGGGGGGAAACGTGCACACAGTCGCACTTCTCACCCACTACATACAAAATCCAATCTGTAATGACGACACAAATACATAGAGAATGACAAACGTCAGAGACAAATGTTGCAAACCTGGATCTTCTTTTGTGTATGGACGAGTCACAACATGCACCGCCATAGGTACAGTTGTACCTATGCTTCGGTAGAGGGGAAATAGTATGAATGCCGTCTCCCTTCCCGGTGTTGCTCGAAGATTGTCAGTAATATTCCAAGATGCACACGCGGTGCATCCTTATGGAGAAGGAAAAACCTGTCAGCAATACGCGTCAGTCATGTAGACCGTTTTTCAAAGTCAAAAATGATCTAAGAGTTGTGTGTGTCATTGCGTACATATCTCTCCGAAGACACATAAGCCGTCGGCTAAGAGTGTAAACCTGTTAAATCGACATTTGAGATTTATTTATTTTTACAAGCTTTTATTTAGTTTCACCTGTCCCGTTGCCTGTCTGTCTGTAATCAATTCTTGCAAGTTAAATTTGAGTCACGTCCCGATGAAGCTGAAAATTTGCATACGTAAATGCAATATTGTGGCACCATCGAGCTAATCTGATAATGAAGACAGGAGGTAGTAATGAGAACTCTGTGATAAAACAACGCAACCTAATTGTGTTTGGGGATTTTAGAATTTTCTCGATGAGTATTAGGGCCAACACACATACCCACTGGGTATGTGTGTTGACCCCGCGATACAACGCCGTATCGTTGCACGCCCCCGCAACGTGAGACGAGGTCGTATCGTGGGTATGTGTGTTGACCCTTAGTTGCCTGAGGAAAGAAAAGTAGAGTCAGCGATATAAAAATTAACATAGAGACTTGGCATGAAATTTTTGCCAAAAACTTATTAACTTCTTGTACATTTTTGGTTACGACCATGGGCATATATTATCAGTGACCCAGGCGACCGTAACCATGGCAAATAAAGACAAGAAAAAGTTGATTTACCCTTATTCAAAAATGGCTTTATTTGGTTTACACTTTTAATGCTGTTTCTAATCCCACCGTACATCGACGGTCAATCTGAGGTGTGTGTGTGGCGCATCAGAATGTGTAACCCAATATAGTGAGTGTCTTAAATATTATTTTATAACCATTATTTTGTTTCATTTTATCTTCAGACTAATATAAACGCCGATGGACAGGTACTGAAAATTGATTTTAACTCTAATATAATTATTTCCTTAAATTCGGTACTAAAGTTTTGTCGACGAAATCAATGTTCGAAAAGTCGAGAACTCACAAACTAACTAACTCCGTTGGCTCAGCGACCCAAAATGAGACTTGGCCTCCGACACAAGACAGCGCCACTTTTCTCGGTCCTGTGCGACCTCTCGCCAATTGTCGACTCGAAGCTCGCGCAGATCCGCCTCCACCATGTCGCTCCAGCGATACCTAGGGCGTCCGATAGGACGTCTTCCTGCTAGGCGACCCAGGTACGCTCTTTTCACGTTCCGATCTTCGTCCATTCTCTCAAGGTGGCCTAACCAACGGAGTCTGTGGGCTTTACTTTCTCCCATGATGTTAGGTTCAGCCACTAGGTCTTCAATCACAAGTGCGATTTTTTTGTCTGAATAATCTCGGTCACATAAATAAGAACGATATACTTAAATTTCGTTTCGAAGATCATCACTGCTTCGACTGCGTACTAGACACATACCTTCTAATAAATTCAAATATCTCATGAAGTAATCAGATTCATCTAATTGCCTAGATTGGTTGATATGGTTGAGGATGTCGTACACGTACTGACGGAATGTGTCCGGAGCGCTGCTCAGAGGCGCGGTCGTGTCAGTGGCAAGTGGCAATGGTAGTAACTAGGATGGTGTAACAGTGCCTTGGCATCACCATCGTCTGATGATGCCAAGGAACTGCTTAATATTTATTTTTCCTCATTGTTAAATGTTACTTAGATACATGTAATATTTTGAATATACGGGAGTGGCTTAGCGTATAGTTAAACCTCCCAGGTTAAATAAATGAAAAAAAAAATCGTCATAGCACAAAAACTCCCGTATTTGTATACATACGTCGCATAAACGCAGTCAGAAAAGAAGAGCTTCGCCCCTTCTCTATCGACCTTCAGTAAGTGGAAAAAATGTATACAAATGCACGAGTTAGACACGAAAGAGCTTGTAGATGGTTTCCCCACTGACTAAGTTAAAAAAAGTTAGTTACTTACTGACTTACTTGGCTGGGGCGATGACCTAAAATGAGTCGTGGCACAAGAGCACGCCACGTTGCTTTCGACGAGCGGATTCGCACCCGCTTTCACCGACACCGAGCTCACGCGTTAGGTTTGACTTCTTCATTGTGTGATCAACCGAACCCCTAGTGTAACGTAACGTTCGTGTTTGTGTTAAGTCTCATTTTGTATGGGATTTAGAAACAGCGCGATAAGCGGGACGTTTTGGAAACTCGAAATCCTATACAAAATCGTACTTCACGTTTCGCTATCGAATAAATTTACACTAGGGGTACCGATCACATCATGGTTACCACATGAAATATCTTCTAAGATATGGTCACGGCAAATTTACGCATTTGTTAGCAACACTGGTAAATCCTAGGAAATATTGTAGATACGAATATTATTTTTCCCCACAAAGCTATCGTATTTGACTATTATAATACGTACCTATAACTTGTTAGCTTTTGTCCACCCATATAAAATGGTAGTTTATTTATTTTATTTTATTTTCAGATTAGTCAAAACATCATTGAAGGGGTATTTAGCTTTGATTTTTGACTACAATATTGTTCTTTCATTTTTATATTTCCGAAATGTGTTTTTGTATTTTTCTTTTAAAAAAATCCTAACTATTATATTTTGAATTGTGTAACCAACGAAATTAGGGTTCGGGAACTCATCAGGCCAATTTTTGTCTGAATATTCTGATTAAAAAAGGTATTTTATGTTCATTTGATAAATAAATTTAAACGGAAAAACTAATTATATTATATACCAACGTAACGCAAAGTCAAAACCTGATAGGCCTAGTGGGTACCCTGCCTATGAAGCCGATGGTCCCGGGTTCAAATCCTGGTAAGGGCATTTATTCGTGTGATGAACGGATATTTGTTCCTGAGTCATGGGTGTTTACTTTGTATATAAGTGTTTATTCATATTTATAATATCTCTTTGTCTAAGTATTTATTGTTTTATTATGAAGGTTAACCCGTATTGCACTTTTGCCCTTCCAATTTGATGTTTTTCTTTTCCTATTTTTTCTAATAAAGTTACAACCCCGTAGTTTTTTTAATGGTATTATTTATTAAAATAAGTTTTTAAGATTAAGTAATACATTTTTAATTTCATTCACAGAATATTAATAACGGTGGAGGACAGGTACAGAAAAAAAAAATTGGACTGTCATAATAATTATGACCATAGGCCCAATTCAGATTTAACAACTAATTACCTACTGTTTTTATATTATTTTGATACAACCTTGAATATCGCTCACGCCGATTGGTGCATGCGAAATAAAATGAGAGTAGTTCACTCACGCGCCAATCACCAACACGATCATCAAGGTCGTATCAAAACCAGATAAAACCAGGGACCCGTCCACGCCTCCCCAGAAAAAAGTCTTTAAATGGCTTAGCCGTTCATCAAATAGCCCTAACGATTGGCTTTCCCTTTGAATGGCTTACCCGTTCATTTGACTTAGCTCTAGGAAGGGGTTTTCCTTTCAGAGTTACCGCTAAATGAAAGGGTATCCCCTTCCTAATTCAAAAATCATGACGCCTGTGCTGTCAACGCGCTAGACACCCAATCCTACTTTTATATATAAATAAGCAATATTTGATTCTATTTATACCAAGAGAAAGTTGAAAATGGCATAAGCGTTATAATTTATAATCGATACCCCTTCAAGGGGTTAGCGCATAGGAACGGGTATCAGCTTACCCGTATTATGAAGCGCTTAAAAATCCAAATGAAAGGGTTTTAGTTAGCAACGGCTTAAGGGGTATTTCGTAAGGCTTTGCTTACAGCCTTACGAAATACCCCTTCAAAAACCCTCGAAGGGGATACCGGACCGGTCCCTGGATAAAACCCGTAACAAATTGTTAAGTTAGAACGGGACGATCCTCAATCATGGGAAGCCAGCCAAGGTGAGAGCAGAGTGCAGAGACATGATCATATTTGTGAAGGCAAAAAATTTAACGTACCACCGATCTGGCCTAGTGGGTAGTGAGTACTAGTGACCCTGCCTATGAAGCTGATGGTCCCGGGTTCGAATCCCGGTAAGGACATTTATTTGTGTGATGAACACAGATATTTGTTCCTGAGTCATGGGTGTTTTCTATGTATATAAGTATGTATTTATCTATATACGTATGTATATCGTCGCCTTTTCTTAGTTCAAGGCTAGGTCGATCTGTGTAAGATTGTCCCCAAATATATTTTATTTATTCATTTTATTTATTTACCTATGCAGTTATTGAAAAGGCGATCCAATTTATCGAGAAGTTCTTTGGATACACATCATTAGAGTATTAATGGGCAAAACTTGTTTGAAGTTGCTAAGAGAATGAAGAGCTCGTGACCTTCTGACTTTGTGCCAAGATAAATACAACGTGTCTCTAACCTCCAGAGGTTCCTATTCATCCTATTCATCACACAGATGGACAGAGGTGTCGATTAGGGTATTTCTAACGTATGTACTGTCTCATTCCAAACTCCACAGTATTAACGGAGAAATTAATGATTTACGATTTAACACTTCGGAAAAGCCTGTATGATACACAGTTATTAAACAGTATGTCACGTCATGTCACAAGTATCACTTTAATCTTAACGTCATTGTCACGACTAATACAGTGTGCTCCTGTTTATTGATGATTTATTTGAATTAATTTAACTTTTAAAATGTGTTTTTATATTTATCTAATCAAATAATTTACCATATTAGAACATTCCTGAGAAGGAACTGAACTCGGGATCTCGGTTAATGTCCAGAAAATGGAAACACGTTGTATACATTATGCCAAAGCAAAGTTTACAGAAACTTCCGAGAATGATCCTGCATCTCTCCAATTCATAGCACCGTATAGTCCTTATTGATAAAAATAAGATAAAATCTTATTTGTTTTTGTTTTAAGGGCGGTGGCGGCGGCGGAGGTGGCAGCGGTGGTGGCAGCGGTGGTGGCAGCGGTGGTGGCAGCGGTGGTGGCAGCGGTGGTGGAAGCGGTGGTGGCAGCGGTGGTGGCAGCGGTGGTGGAAGCGGTGGCTCCAACCATTGGGTACAAAAAAGTGGTGTTTTACTTTATTACTTACGCCTTTTACTTAATTTCTTAAAATTTTAGATTAGTTGTAGTTAAAGAAAGTTTTACCAACTTATTGGGCTTATATAATATCTTTTTTAACACATTTGCTTGTAACGACGAATCTTTAACTTGGCCCGATTCGAAGAATGAGATACGATAACGACGATAAGTTCTGGTTTCGATAAGTTAGATATCGATTGTATGTCGCTGGCTGCTGTCAATTATATTGACAGACACAGCTCGATTCGGGCAACCAATGCCACTTTGACGTTAGAAATATCGTAAATAGATCTTATTAGGATCACAGCGGAATCGAAATAAACGTCAATTTTGACATGTCGTTTAGTTATCGACCTTTAAAGATCTTTCCAAGATCTTAAACGTGTCTTAATCATTCTTCATATCGGGCCGTTAATTGAACCGCTTTTAGCCTCATAATCCTATATAGTATTGAACCCGCGTATTTTTTTCATTGTAATTATAAAACTTTGTCTTTGAATTGTTCTTTTACTAACTGTTTTGCCAATTAAAATGTGATGAATATATAAGTTTTCTTTTTTCCTCGCAAGTATGTTGAAAAGCGTCGTATGAAACACGTGTGCATTGGTCATTACACACATCGGCAGCTCGCACCCACTATATCGGCTTTAGTGTAATGACTAACTGAGCACACTCGTATTATAATATTGTACTTTTTTTTTCAGGGAGGTTCCCAGGGAGGTGGACAGGTATGATCAAATATTTCAATGATTGCTTTTTTGATTGCCTATTCATTATATATATCACAAATTACGCCGATCACATTGGATGCGGATGCGCATACCGCTCCAACGTGCGAGCGAGATACCGCTATGTACATGAATAACATTATTACGCTCATACACCAGATCAGGGATCGGATTATTGACAATTGTTATTTAAAAAAAAACTCGTTAGATATAGATAAAATATAACCCTTCTGAAGAGTATCTCAATCTGGGCAGAATAACATCACAAAATCATAACAATAATGTATGCAATTTTTCGTTGAGATACAAAAACACCATCATCATCATCATATCACCCTTTTACCGCCTACTGCTGAGCATAGGCCTCTCTTCGAGTACGCTACTTATCCCGGTCCTGGGCCAATCTCATCCAGAAGTGACCCGCAATCTTCCAAATGTCGTCCACTCAACGAGCCAACGGACGCCAGGCACTCCTAACCACCACACCATACATTTCCATAACTTGGGCGAAGATTTTCGTATTGTTATATGATGCTTATATTGTACAGAATAGAAAACTATCTAGCCACCAAATTTGATCTAAATCTGGCGAAACAAAAAATCGGGTTTTAAACCAGCTAAAGCCTTAAATGATTTTTGGTTTTCAGGGCGGCGGTGGCCAATGGGTACGAAAAATTGTTATTCTACCTTATTATTCGATTATTACTTACTCTTTAAAGATATTTATCTAATGTATTTTACCTGATTTTCAGAGTGCACAGGTATAACACTTGCGTGTTTGATTATTCATTTTACGATTTCTTTTTTATGATTTGATCATGATTTATCGTTACGATTCTTTTAATGTATATTTTATAAATTCGTTGTGTAAAGTTACTTCTTTACTTTTCTATTTTGTATGTGTGTCTAATGTTGTGTCATTTTTTTTATATGTATTTATTGTAAATATTGTGTCACGCTTCGTGCTGTACACGGTCATGGCCCCGACGGAAGACCAGCGCTAGCCCAGCCTGGCTCAGGCACCAGGCACAGATTATATTATTTTTTTATATTTTTTCACAGATAATTTTTTTTTTTTTGTTTCTTAAGGCGATAGTGCATTTCAAATATTCGCAAAAATAGCCTAATTTACTAGGCCGCAAAGAGAAGCATAGTATTCAAAACTGATATCAATTAGCCGAAAAAACTAAACAGTCCGACACAGATAATTTCATAATCATATAGATATCAAAATATCGTTGAATTTGGTTAAGTTTTGGAGGAGGAAAGAGTCGAGTACTACACATCGTTTTTTGAGATTTAATATTTAAATCTCAGCTCCCGTATCCTCTTAACAGGTATATAAAGTGCTAAGTTTTGCAGGAAGTTTTATCTGGCAGTTAATTTATTAGTTAATTAGTTATCCAATACTTGGACATTGTGAAACAGGCCCTAAATAATGTAACCAAAGCAAATTTGGTATATAATTGTTATTTCGTAGTTATTTTACTCAATTTCTTTTATAATATTATTAGAATAATTCTAGTTAGTGCGGCTTTTGTCTGCTTTATTGTAAAGATAATTTTTTTTGTGATCTGATTTGGTGGTGTCTCTAGCCAATGGGTAGAAAAAGTGTTGTTCTACTATTTTTATCTACACATTATAAGCCCTCTATGATGATTCAAAATCGCACATTGCGGCCATCAAACATGGATTCTTCATCCAAATATTTAACAAATAGAGCTACCAAGAGAATTGTCTCTGCAAATCCAAAAACAATTCTTACCGGCGTCGCAAAGAGACCCAAGAATGAAAACGGCAACAAATCAATTATTTAATTATTTGTTGTTTGTAATATGGATATCTGGTCCGAAATAAAAGCTTTTATTTATTAACATAATAAGAAATACTAATTATAGGACGTTACTAAACAAATTGACTAAGACCCACAGGAAGCTCAATAAGGCTTGCGTTGTGGGTACTTATGTAGACATGTTTATTTATTGTTTTTTTTTTTGTTATTTCTAGGGCAGCAGTAGCTCTAACCATTGGGTATGAAAATGTGTTGTTTAACAAATTTTAATTATTATTACTTTCATTTTGAGTTCTTTCTTAAAATTCTTAATAGTTAATGTTAAGGCAGCATTTGTCTTAGATACTTCATCTTAAATAATAAAAACGTGAGTAACTCACGGTATTTTACGTTAAAGATTGACACTTACGTCGGACGGCCAACGCATGCTCCCGTTGAAGCTTCTCGTTATCGAGCGAAACTACATCTAAAAATCTACCTCTGTTAATAAATTTTGTCTGCGATTCACAGAAATTTTACTATTAAAATGTTTCCTTTTATTTCAGGGAGGTTCCAGTTCCAGTCAATGGGTACAAAAAAATATATTTTGCCTACCCTCGTGCCGCCCACCATACAAAATTATAGCTAAGGAAGTTTGAATCTAGTACAATTTTTAATAAGGTTGATTTTCATTTGCTCGAATATTTAACGAGACAATCGAAATGCTGCTTTGTTTTTTTAATGAAAGTTGATTTTCCATCAAAACGGAATGTACATCCTAATGTACATTGGGCAGCACGAGGCTACATCAATTATTATTCATTATCATTTCATTTCATTTATTCATAAGCAACTTGTATATCGCATTTGAAATTATACATTAAAATAGTCTAACATAAACACAATAACACACACACATATTACACGTTAATTTGCTCATCGATAACCAAAATAATTCACTAATTAAAAAAAATATATATAACAAAATATAGAATATCAGAACTTATAAAACTAAAAAAATAAAGAATATGTCAATTATGTCAATATTAACTGTTGTGAGGACATTAAGCCGCAACCAGGATGGAAATGAAAAGAGAAGTGGAAAACGTAAAGATTTATTTTATAAGCACATAAGGGGGCTTTTTTTTTATTGATTTGCTTCCTCAGGTTTCAATAAAATTTGGTGGATAGACAGAGTTTCCTAATCTGTACAATATAAATACAATTTCAATTTATGTCCTAGAAAATCCTCTAAGCTACTAAACCGTACGGTATTTTTGTAACTAGGGGCCGATTTTTGAATTACGATCGCTCGATATCGTGTTCTCTCTCTAAAAATATCTCTAGTGCTAGAAATTTTAATTCAACTAATTGAGTTGAAAATGAATTCTCAATGCCACTAGATTCCCAAATTCTATGGGTCGTATTTCAAAAATAAATCCGCCGTAAAACCGCAGATTTTCTACTGACTCGACGTCGATTTCGTGTGACTTTCTTCAATACTATGTATTTAGGCATTTCAATTCTGCTAATAGAATTGAAAACGAGTGATCAATACAACTAGATTTCCAATTTCTATCTCTTGTTTTTTTTTTTATAGCTTTTCCCCATTTTCCGTAGATTTTCGAGTGACGAAATCGGAACACAAAATTACATACATTTTTCGAGACAGGATCGATTTCATGGGTATTCCATCCAAATTGAGAAGATTTGAAAACCAGCCAATTATTATTAGAAGTATTTTACCCAGGTATTGGCTGTTGTATTTATAAATGTTGTTATGTATTTTTCATGTCACTATATGATGTTACTATAAATGTTGTATTGACTTGTAAAAGAGCCCATGAGGCCTACTTGCAGAATAAATTTTTGAATTTTGATTTTTTTGAATTTAGACTGCAGGAGGAGGCGGAGGATCAGAAACAGTCATTAACGGTCCACAGGTAACATTATATCATCTACAAAAACTGTTAAAATTATATCTGTATACATGTACAGTCAACCAATTTGAATCCTAGGCCACTATAGAACCTTGTCGCTTTAACTACTCTATACATGACATGCATCACTCAATAAGCACTGTCGTAGAAGTCATTATGACATGGTTCTATAGTGGCCTAGGAATCAAATTGGTTGACCGTACCTACGAACACCACTTTATCTTTGGCTTTATAAGTATTTATATAAGTACTAATTTATTCGCAACGTATCAGCATTGCGATACAACGAGGCAATGTGGTCGGACTGGCCAGCATCCTTGGTACAATGCCTCAAGGGCCTATTTTTAGATTTAAGCTAGTTATTTATTTAGTTTAGTAGTTCCACAGTTGCTGTAGTCCCCCTTTTAAGCTTTATTTATTTTTAAATTTAAGGCTAATTTTATTTATTTTAAGATTTAGGTTTTAGTCATAGTTTCGTTCAGTTGAATTTTTTTATTATATACATATACTCTGGCAAAGCGGCTTTGACAGTAGAAAAGGCGGGAAATTTGAATTTTGTTCCTTTTTCAACTGACAAAGTCGGCTTGCCAGAGTATAAGTCAGTAATCCTATTTAATTCAGCGAAAAGGGATACCTTTTGTATGGACAAATTACTGGTTTGATTCTTCAAAGTCTTCAAACTATAAATAAACCATGAATGGCTTAATAAAGTAATTTTTTATAAAGCTTGTACATTAGAATGTTTTTATGAATTACAGTTTACTAACGTACGTATCATAAACATATTTTTAAAAATTACGTTAACATTTGTAATGTTTACAAAAAAGACGCCAATTTTCTATTTTTTTTTTTTTGTGATATCTCTAATTATTTTGATTATTATGCTCGAAACCGTGAAGAGTGAGGTAAGTATATCTGAATTATTCTCAGTTGAGGCCTTTGCCCTGCTGTGACATCATCATCATCATCTTTTGGTGATCCAACCTTGGATGTAGGCTGTGGGATACAATAATTTTTTTTTACATTAACTTTATTAATGTTACTTAACTTTGTTTTCAGGATGAAATCGGGTCACAAGACAATGTATTTAATTACTTTAACAAGAAACTCAGACAGGTCAGTAATATAATTATTCATTTACTAGCTTTTACTTCCCTAATTTTCAATTCTTTTATTTTATACCCATAGTACGGTCAAGGAATTTGAATTCGGTAGGTTTTGATATTTTGTACCATTTTGTTGAAATAACATATTATATTTTCGTTTTAGGCCGTATCTAAAAAGAAGGTACGTATTCATTTTTTATTTTTAATGACCAGTCTGGCCTAGTGGGTAGTGACCCTGCCTATTATGGTGCCGGGTTCAAATCCTGGTAAGGGCATTTATTTGTGTGATGAACACGGATATTTTGTTCCTAAGTTTTAGGTGTTTTCTATGTATTTATAATTATATATATCGTTGTCTAGGTACCTACAACACAAGCCTTATTGAGCTTACTGTGGGACTTGGTCAATTTATGGAATAATGTTTTTTTTTTTGTTAAAATTATGTATTTATACAGAGAATAAATATACAATGACTAATAAATAAAGGAAACAGCAATGGTGACATAAGGATAACATTTACTATTCGGTTTTATGGACCGATTTTTTTTTTCTGTTACATTGGATAAAATTTGATAAATAAATAAAAAAATATTATAGGACATTATTACACAAAAACCTAAACCTAAAGAAGTCCCTATTTTGTACCATATAAGTTACGATTTATTATTGATTCCTCTTGGAATAAGAAATTCTTCAAACACCCAAATTTTGTCTAAAGGCCTGTTTACCAATGTCCAAGTAAAAAAAAAAAAAATATTTCGAGCTTTCGCTAAGATCACACTTAAATATTTACACTATAAAATTGGACATATATGATTTAAATTTATAAATGAAATGAAATTAAAAAGAATAATACACTTATTAGACAATTAAAATAAACAATAAAACCACCTACCGCCTGTTGTTTACCTCTTCTTTATGTGTTGTATTATTTGTACTGTTTCTGTATTGAGGTGTGCAATAAAGTGTATTTGTATTGTATTGTATTGTACAAATAAAAACAGGTCTCATTAAATGTCATAAATGAGTAATGTGTGTCACATACACAAAGCATCGGATAGCTTAACAAATAAATTAAATTAACAAGCAAAACTTAGCACTTTATCTACCAGTTATTTTAAGATTGTAAAACGCCAACGATGACTTTATCCGTCAGATAAGTGGCAAGTAGCTTAGAAAAAAAGAAGTAGTAGAAAAAAAAATATACCAAAATAGAAACCTGTCCATTCGGTGGCAAATTTCTCCGAATTTATTTATTTCTTTATTTATTTTAGGCCAATTTACCCATAGATTCTTAGTTATACGAGTATACAGGCTTACTATACCAGTGTTAGTACATCTTAACCTAGGTCTCACAGCTTCATTTGGGGTCTTGCTACACAGGACAGCAGACGCCCAGTGACAAAAAATGGACAGTCCCATTTCTCCGCTATATCTACCAGCAAGCTGTTCGTGCTAGGTACCCCGCAAGCGATACATTTGAGAGGCGATTCTTTTCATCATTACTGCATGAAAATCGTTTAGTTAGCCGGTAAATTAATATCTTTTTTATTTATTTTTCAGCTGTCTAGCGCGACAACTTTAAGTGATTCGGTGAGTAATTACGCTAATGATTGTCGTAATTACAATTTAATTTGACTTCACAGTGGCCATGTAATGAGGGCTAACGCATTTATTTTCGCCGTTGGGGGCGCTAGTGCAGACGGAGATCTTTCAAAATGCCAAATCCATTGTATTTTCGGGGGTTATTTTCACTCCTTATTCGTAATTATGGCAAATCTTTTTTCTATTATTGATTGGTAAACTTTAGATACAGTTCAATGGTTTAAAAAAGTACATGCAGAATTAAAAAGGTTTAAAAACAGCATATAGTTAGACGTTGAAATACTAGTCTAACCTCCGTATTCATAAAACTTTATAAGCCTGAATAAATTAATTTATGTTTTCTCTCTTCCTTGCAAATATAAAAGTTATAAAATGACAGACAAGTGATTATTATAGTACATCTTCGTCTTCCTCGCGTTGCCCTGGCATTTTTCTACGGCTCATGGGAGCCTGGGGTCCGCTTGACCAGTAATCTCAAGATTTGGCGTAGGCACTAGTTTTTACGAAAGCGACTGCCATCTGACCTTCCAACCCAGAGGGTAAACTAGGCTTTGTTGGGAGTAGTCCGATTTCCTCACGATGTTTTCCTTCACCAAAAAGCGACTGGTAAATCAAATGATATTTCGTACATAAGTTCCGAAAAACTCATTGGTACGAGCCGGAGTTTGAACCTGCGACGTCCGGCTTTTTTTATTTTTTATTATAGTACATACTAAATATATTTTTTTAAAGGTGCATTTGTATACAATTTCAGATTTCGCCTAAGCAAAAGGACGAGGCTTTACAGGTACCTACTTTAAATTTATGACGAACGGTCTGGCCTAGTAGGCAGTAGCCCTGCCTTCATGATGGTCCTGGGTTCGAATCCCGGTAAATGCATGTGTGTGATAATATTTGTTCCTGAATCATGGGTGTTTCCTATGTATTTAAGTATTTGTATATTATATATATCGTTGTCTGAGTACCCACAACACAATCTTTAAGCTTACCGCGGGACTTAGTCAATTTGTGTAAGAATGTCCCTATTATATAATTTTTTTGTTTATAAAATATAAAGAAAAAATAAGTTCTCCATTTCAGCTTGGATAAATATTGTTCCCGTATGCCTGTTCTCCTCTGCCTTACCACGACTGCCTTATCAGTGTCAAACTGACATATTCGCTCACGTCTGGTAACTTACTTTCTATTTATCTCGCTCGCACTAATATGCGAGCACGAGCGAGATGCATGATAGTAAGTTACGCACACGCAGCGAATATGTCAGTATCAAACTGGTGGTAGCCGTACAGGTCGTATTTCTCAACCGATTCTCGTGAAATTTTATGACCAGGTTTTAATTTTGTTTCGTCGATTGACTTTTCTTTTTTTTTAATAAGAGCGCCGTGGGAGTTTTTGGTGTCTATAGCTATTCCAGCTACTATACATAAAATAGGTCCTGGCCATAATATATTTACTAATAAAATATATTTTTATTGCAGATGGTGAGTACACGATTCATATTTTATTGGTACTAATCGTAAAAAAAAACTATGTGAAACTATGGACCGGGTGCGATATCCAATCATTTACTTTTGACAACTTCCATTGATCAAAATAGCCTTACAATTATATATTAGCAATTCTTATATAAATTATATCTGCTTGGCCCTACTTATCGTTATATCTACCCAATATTTCATGACCAAAAATGATGTGGTCATAATTTTGCTATGCAGAGTTAACTTGGTTCGACTCTGTTTTGTTAAAAAAAATAAGTTTGTGCTAACCAATTAGCTAACAATATTTTTATAGCTGATATACTCGGCTCCTGTAGTATATTTAAGTCCGAAACATTGTATGTAGGTTTTATGATGTTTTTTGGGGAAAATTGAAAAACAAATTTGCTACTTAAAAACACCCCGTTAATGAGATAATTAAATGAGAACAGATTCTAGAACCTCTTTTACCTGACACTTAACTGGCCACTTCAATCAATTTATCGTGTTATGGCTCCATTAAGTTGTTGATGATTCTCCCAATGTCGAGGTTGGATAAGACATAATTTTATCATACGATTAGAACTGGCCACTTCACGTTGACAAATCAAATGACACGTAGTCAATGACATTTAAGACGAACAATTGTTGACGTGACGTTTATCTTGTCAGTTAAATCCACATGATGATTATTTTTAGATAGAATTATATTCTTTTGTTTGTTCGGCGAGCAAAAAAAAATGATACCTATGAAAAGTTTTTTTAATCTCTATTTAAAGTTAATGTACTTACCATGTCATATCGGTAACTAATTTGTTAGCACCTTATATGTAGAGTGGTTTGTATATAGTTTGAAAAATATACAGTTTGAATGTTTTATGTTATTATAGAATTTTTTCTCGTTGTAATATCATCAGCCATCCTATTAATGTTATATTATATTTTTTTTAGCTGGCTTTAGTGACGTCCTCGGTAAGAAATGTTCTACAATAGTAAAATAAGAAATGTTACACATTAGTAAACTAAGAATTGTTCCTCTGGCTTTTTAATTTACTGGCGAAGGTATGTAGGTATACTATTTTTCTGTTCGACGGAACCAGAAAGCGGCAACTTCGTTTAGCGCGGTGTGCCGAAAGTTGACGCTTTTCGGCCTGAGGGCAGAAAAAATATTTATTAAATCTCCTTAAGAGGGAAGAATACCAACTACTCGTCCAAACAAAAAGAGAAAATGTGTTTCCACTTCTAAATACTTTCCATTCTCCATTTTTTTTCTTCATGTTATTGACACATTAAACAATTTGGTTTACCTATAGGTTTTACTTTTTTTTTTCAAAATTTGCAATACAAAAAAAAATTGTTTTAAGAAAAAAAGCGAAACGTAGAAATCTAGAATATATTATGCTGAAGCGATTGACATCAAAATCAATGTGATTTGTTGAGGTTTAGTTAGTGGAAGCCGTTGTCTCCCGAAAGAGATATTTCATAGAAAAAGTACCGTTATTTCGTAATCATAATCGTAAATCTTTATTTGCAATAGATATAGTACTAACTCGTTAGGATCGCAAAGCTATTCTTCCCTCTTAACAGATTTCTTGAGCTAACATTCTTGCTCAGCATTTTCTATCCAGTTGAACACATTACTCTTATTTTATTTTAATGAAAAATCGATAAAAAATATAATTTAATGTAGTTACACAATTGCTCACTTTGTTAAAGTATGACACGCGCTAGAGCGGGTAGAGGTCCGGTACGAGGCTTCCGACGCTTTTTTTATAACGGGTGATCTATGGAAAATTGAATTGTCGGTCACCTCAGCCCGGACCGTTCGAGCATGAGTCATACTTCAGTACATTAAATTAGAGTAGGTGTGGAATGTATACGTTCGAGGTAGATGTCCGATAATCTATAATTATATTTTTTCTTCAAACTAATAACAGAAATATCGACTATCGTTCATGCTTGCCGCTTTATTCCTTCAGCAGGGCGATATTTCTGAATTCAAATAATCGTTGCCAGTTATCTACCACGAGACTGTGAAGGTTTCCAACCCTCACAGTACATACTTGATACTAAATAGTATATGATAGTAAATGCAACCCCAGGTTTAATACGTATTACTTTAAATTACAGCTACTTTTTAACTGTATTTTTCTTACTGAAGTGAATTATGAGGGCTGAATAGCTTTGCGATCCTAACGAAATAACGGTACTTTTTCAGCAGAAAACTGTTTTCACTGACTAAATCTTAACAAATCACTTTGAAGTTTCGCTTTTTTGAAAAAAAAATTGTATTGCAAATTTTGAAAAAAAGCAAAACTTGTAAACCTAGTTTTTCATTGTGTCAATAACATACTAAAAATCATGGAGAATGGGAAATATGTATTTAGAAGTGGAAAAACAATTTCTCTTTTTGTATGGACGATCCCGTGCTATACTTCCCTCTTAACAAAAAACACTCTTGTTTTTACAATTTTATAAAATGTTACTTATTTTATTTACAATTTTATTTTCTCCTTCAGGAATTAGTCAACCAAGTAAAACTGAAAGCTCCATCGAGTAAAGTAAGAATTTATTATTCTATAGTCTAGCTAATAATGTGTGTCACTCATAGTAGAATCGGAAATCTATACTCATCCCTCTTATAATACTAGTATAAGAAAAAGAGAGCATGATTGCCTCTGCCTATGCAAGTCTGATTCAGATTTAATCATTAATTACTGTTTTGATCTGGTTTTGATACGAACTTGACTGGAAGAGAAAAGGTTTAAAGGTTGACTGGAAGAGATCCATTATACATTGGACGCCTTTGTACATTGCCAACATTTTTTTTTCTTTTATTGTATCTTTACCTGTCTCTTATGTACAATAAAGTGTTTACATACATACATACATACATACCTTGACGATCGTCTTAATGATTGGCAAGCAACGCACGCACGAATTTCCCTTCATCTCGCATGCACCTAGAGATGGGTAGTGAGTAAATACTCTCGCGTAAATACTGAGTATTTACTCAATATACCCGTATTTACTCATTTGACGACCGGTCTGGCCTAGTGGGTAGTGACCCTGCCTACGAAGCTGATGGTCCCGGGTTCAAATCCTGGTAAGGGCATTTATTCGTGTGATGAGCATGGATATTTGTTCCTGAGTCATGGGTGTTTTATATGTATTTAAGTATTTATAAATATTTATATATTATATATATCGTTGTCTAAGTACCCTCAACACAAGCCTTATTGAGCTTACTGTGGGACTTAGTCAATTTGTGTAATAAAGTCCTATAATATTTATATTTTAATTTATTTATTTATTTATACCCAAATTGGAGGGTATAAACTATAAAGAGTGCTGAAAGGGGTATATAAATTTAAAGTATAGGTGTATTTTGTAAGCCGCTACTGGACAAAGTACTCAAAATTGTAAGAAATATTTTTTAAAGGGGGTTACAAAAAACAGAAACCATGAACGTGTTGCACATCATTGTCTTTAAAAGTAACTTGAATGTTTCCAAAAACTTTTTTGGATAAATTGAATGTTTTTGGAAAAAAACCTTCAGCGATAAAAGCTTGTACCTTAATGATTTTTTTGCCAAAAATGATTTACTTACCGTTTCGCTTTTATTTCTAGGTAAAACAGTTCCAGGGTGGATACAAATCGAAAAAGAAGCTGTGTGTATTCTCTCCCGCAAAGGAGTACTGCGTGGAACAGCAGAAGGGACTCTAAATAAAAAAAGTGAGTTACATTTGTCTAAAAATACCAAACTCACTTATTATTAGAAGCGCTGGTGGCCTAGCGGTAAGAGCGTGCGACTTGCAATCCGGAGGTCGCGGGTTCAAACCCCGGCTCGTACCAATGAGTTTTTCGGAACTTATGTACGAAATATCATTTGATATTTACCAGTTGCTTTTCGGTGAAGGAAAACATCGTGAGGAAACCGGACTAATCCCAACAAGGACTAGTTTACACTCTGGGTTGGAAGGTCAGATGGCAGTCGCTTTCGTAAAAATTAGTGCCTACGCCAAATCTTGGGATTAGTTGTCAAGCGGACCCCAGGCTCCCATGAGCCGTGGCAAAATGCCGGGACAACGCGAGGAAGGAGAGACCAAACTCACTTATTGTTGGTATTTATTGAACATCTGGGTTGGTAAAAGTAGGGAACCCCAACTTCTCCGTTGGTGCTCAACATTGTCACAATAATAATTTTACCAATAATTAATACTGAAGGGTTTAATATATTTTGTTTTTGTTTCAGGGTCCGATTGTTTAACGATTTGTGCTATTTTTCGTCAATGTAAAATGGTGTCAATAAACATTTTTTGGGCAATATTATCGAGTATTTTCTTTAGTTATTTTATCATACCACTAGCAAAAAGTACCTACCAACTTAAGCATTTTAGGAGATTTGAAATGGGGACAGAATTTAGGAATCCTTACTAGTTCTAGATACCTTTACTTTTTCTTATATGATAAGCAAAATTATAAGAAGGTTTTTGGCTAGTAAATAATAATAAAATAAACTAGAAGTATTATGATCTAGTCCCACAGTAACCTCAATAAGGCTTGTGTTGTGGGTACTAAACGTTGATATACTTATAATAGATAGATATAGCAACGTACATAACTCAAGAACAAATATTTGTGATGGAAACAAAAATAAATGCCCCTAGCAGGATTTAAATCCGGGACCTTCTACTTTATAGGCGCATTTTTCATTTCATTTTACGTTTCCGTACCAAAAAGGTACAAAAGGAACCCTTAAGCGCTGTGGTCTCTGCAGCATTTATGCTGAGTCAGCGCCTATTCTTTACCACAACACATGACCCTCTACTAATATCTCTACTAATCTAAAAATAAGACACGCAATACATTGTTATTGATATTAGTGTCAAATTGTATGTTACTTTTTCTTTGTGTCTTGACAATTTTCTTTTTCTCTTGTTATTTGTTTGTCACAAAGCATGTAAGTTGTGGTTGGATAAAGATTTTATCTATCTTATCTATCTATCTTATGGTGCGACTCTGTCCGTCTTCGTCCGTCCGCGTCAAAACGCCAATCATCTCGAGAACCACTTAAGCTATCCATTTGAAATATGTAGTTACGAAAAAGGCTAGCCCGAACGCATTGAAAGTGTTATTTTTTTTTATTTATAAAAAGCTCAATATGAGAGAGGGTCCAAAATTTTAAAGTCTAATTACTAGGTCAAATGGGGTATCGTTTGAAAGAGCTTAAACTATACAATAAATAAATAAATAAATACATATTATAGGACATTATTACACAAATTGACTAAGTCCCACAGTAAGCTCAATAAGGCTTGTGTTGAGGGTACTTAGACAACGATATATATAATATATAAATATTTATAAATACTTAAATACATAGAAAACACCCATGACTCAGGAACAAATATCCATGCTCATCACACAAATACATGCCCTTACCAGGATTTGAACCCGGGACCAGCAGCCTCGTAGGCAGGGTCACTACCCACTAGGCCAAACCGGTCGTCAAAAAAATGAAAATTAAAGAAATTGTAATAAAATACCATTCCATTAAAAGCTATCTAAGCTAGGAAATACAATAAAGTTCCCAAGTATAAAGCAGAAGGCATTTTAGATATTAATATTGTTATAATTGAACACAATTTGTAACTGGTCCAATAAATACTGATTATGGAGGCTTACGATGAATACATCTTACACTCACTTAAGTTTGGTTTTAATAATACCCTTTAGCACTAAATACGAGTAATTAGGGAAATATTTTATTTCAGTAACCAGATTTTTATTTTTTTTAAGTAAAGTATAATTTTATTTTTAAAAATCAGATACAATTACATAAATTTTGTGGGTCATACTAGGCTAAGCCTGTCCCGTGACTCCACGTTTGCGTATTCTGTTAGAAACGACTTTCACATATATTTCACCTAATGAACAACTTTACAGTAAGACATTTAACACAAACTTAACATTAAGTACAATTTAATAACAAATTCGCTTATAAATGTGAAAATAAGATGTCAGACTTTCGTAGGTAAAATTAAGAGCCGGATACATGATTGTTTATTAAAAAGTAATTTAATAAACAAATATTTAGTGGGAAACCTACACAAATCGACCAACCGGCCGGCGCCGGCGATAGAAATTCTTAAATATAAGTAATTCTTAAATATACTTATATTACGAGTATACCTAATTAAATACCTACATAGAAAACTCGTAACAACTATAGAGGGTGTGCTTAAAGGGTCTGCAACGCCCCTGGAGCTGCAGGCGTCCATAGGCTACGTTGACCGCTTAAAATCAGGCAGCCAGTAATTCCGTATGCTTTTTTGCAACCGACAAGGTGTACAAAATGGTTCATAAACACCCAAAACTCAGGAACAAACATTCCAGCTATTCGTAATAAATTGATCCACAAATAAAGGCTCTTACGTGGATTCCACAATCTACACTGACTTGGCAATTTTTTTGTTTTGGTGTAAAGGTGGTTGATAAAAAAAATCAAATCATTGACAGCGCACTTCACTCCGTCAATAACGGATAAGTTTATAGCTACTCTAGTGCCACTCTGGAAAGATTTGGAACTGTTATTTATAAAACAACTAACTTTGGAACTATTTTCCTATTAAGAGGCTGTCAATACCTAAAGCGCGCACACTGTCTATTTGTATCGGAGTAAATGAGATAGCACTGTCGCATGTTACTGGGCCTGGGCAAGGGAATAATAAGAAAAATATTTAAATAAAAAAAGTGGATTATTATTGTAATATTTAACTCAACCACGGTTTAGATATAAATGTTTTGAAATTGTGATTTTAATTGCAGTTAATAAATCAATAAAGACATAAAACCGTTTAACTGTGATTTTAAGACCAATCTTTGCAATTATTGTCTATCGAGCCGATTTCGTTCAATCGTGTATCGAGTACGACCACGGTCTTTGAAATATAATTAATATGAACATATATTTTTCTTACTTGACTAAAACAAATAGTCTTTCTTAAAAGACTGTTTAAGTAACATCAATTTCAAGGACATTGGGTGTTGACAGCCTCTTAAAGAGTTTTCTCCTTACTTCTACCCTCCATAAACAATACGTCTACTGTAAGCAGTGTATAAGAAGGAGTAAAATCTCATTGTATGAAAAGTGTCCATTAAACAACATTAAATAGGTCGCTCCACAATAAACCGAAATGAAATGTCATAGACTTAGTACTTTATACGCATGCGTCCGTGAGGGACAGAACATACGTGACAAAATTAGAACACGTTTTAACATTCCTGACAACATACCAAAAACAACCTACGTAATTTGGTCGGGTTATTTGTTACCCCTCCCCCATTTCATCTCTATATTATTATATACTCGTAGTATAAGTTCTTGTCATGTCCCTGTGCCACCCTAGCGCCACCGGAGCGATTTTGAACTATTATTTACAGCTGACACTATATCACACTCCATTGTTTAGCTGTCAGCGAGGGAAACAATTAAAGTATGGAGTGCAGAAAAAGAATCAAAACCTTTATGTATGAAAAGTGTCCATCAAAAAACATTAAATAGGTGGCGCCACAATACACTGAAATGAAATGTCATAGGCCTAGTATTTATATAGATGTGCTGTACACGTGCGCCCGTGAGGGACAGAACATATGCAATGGATACGTATTAACACAAGGATCGCACTTGGGCCCGCTTTTATTTGTTATCTATATAAATGACCTTGTCGCTGAGTTGACCTGTCCTTGCCTTTTAAATGAGGATAATCTCAAGATATTTACTACTATTAAGAATACTGAAGACTGAACAATGCTTTAACACCATCTCAAGACTATATGTGAATGGCTCATCTCAAGACTATATGTGTGTGTGACTGTAAATAAAAATAAATAAATGTGAATGGTGTAATAGAAATGGAATGTACTTATATACAGATAAGTGCGTCACGATCTCATTCCCAAACTCGAAAAAAGAAACTTTTGACTATACACTAAACAACGTCACAATAAATCCCAAGCAAGTCATCCGCGGCTTATTTTCATGTAAAATGTTGCCAAGACGAAAAAAATTGTATAAAATTGTGTAACAAAAAATAAATTTCATTAAGATTTCTTTTTTTTATGAAGAAATCATTTGAGGCTGAAACAGACACTTCTGTTTTCAGTCCTAAATGATTGCTTCATCTGAACAGAGTACCTTCACAAGCTCTTTAAAATTACATGCTTCTATTAAAAAAACACTTTACGCGTGAAATTTCTAAATTACCTTATTAAGCTAATTAACTTAATCTAATACGTGATCGTACGTATAAAATTGATTAAATCATGGCAACACACAATTAACACAAATGTATATATAGCGGTAGAGATGTGTGCGTAATCCCGGCATTCGACTATCACCATGTACGCAAGGCTGTTGTGTGTGTTAGCCGTCGCTGTGTGCGTCAATGCTCAAGCGCTTCTTGTAAGTCCTAATCAAACCCCGCTAGCAATGATCTAAATCAGGCTTAAAAAATATATCTACCGTAGGGAACCTTAACTTCACCATCCCCGCCCAAGTAATACATTAAAATAACAATTATATTACAAGAAAATAAACACCTAATGAAATCACAATAAATACCTAGTCGGTCACTAAGTTCTGTTACCAGGTTTTCAACAAGTTCTCAACTGATTAAATATGAAATAAACCTTAAAATAAAAAAGGGCTCGAAAACGAGATGCAATTAGTCGACGTTGATTGAAAGATACTTCGTTGATCGACAATTCAACTGACTAGATTCCGTTGACGCCAATGCCTTTTCCTCTTCAGTTAAAGCAAAAACCTAGTTGACGAAATCAACTAGTTGACGTTTTCTAAGTTAACGTTTCGTTTCATTGAAGCGAAAACCGTCAACGACCCACCACTACTTACACGACGCTTGGTGCCCAGAACTCGATGCGTCTCGTACACGTAACTTTTTTACGATACGCTTACGCTCCTGCATATATATACGAGTATATATATATATATATATATATATATATATATATATATATATATATATATATATATATATATAGCAATCTAAGTTAGCAGCGAATTTGAATGAACCTAAATGGTGCAAATGTTATTTTAAACATCAAACTTGTATAAAATTATGACATTTACCGTAACACTTGCACCAGCGCTATCAAAACCGCTGCCAACTTATCTTGGTCTGACTCTATTCGTCAATTATTTATTTTAATTTTATTGTATTTTGTATTAGTGTAATGGTAAACATTGTTGATTTATTAAGCTATTACATTATTTTACATTATGTAAGAAAACTAGACTACGGATTTAATTTCCAGAAAGTGATCTCTTGATCAGTCACAAAGTTAACTACCTCTAAAAGATAGGTGTCGCTGATGCTATCAGATGAATAACATTGACCACCATCAGTGCAATAATTTATTATGTTTATTAATTTTCAGTCCCAACGAATGTGCCTGGCTTTGGATGAGGTATTTATGAAAAATAATTTTAATTTTCGATGACGTATTTGACTGAGTTAATAAGATAATTCCCATTACACATTAAGGATTCGATTTTAACTACTTTTTTATACTTTATCCTTCTCTCTCTCTCTCTCTCTCCGCAGCATTATTATTCCCATCTGATTGTGGGGTCTGCTTTCCTTATCTATTCTTTCCACTTCGCGCGATCCGCCGTGTCGTCCACTGTAACGTCGCAGGCACTCATGTCTTTTGCTATGGTATCTGTCCATCTCATCTTGGGTCTTCCTCTTCCTCGGGACCCAGCGATGTTCAGACCCATAGCAACATTCCCGATGTAATCAGGTCTTCTCTTTACGTGTCCAAACCATCTCAGTCGACTCTCTTTTACCTTATCGGCGATATTACGTACTCCGAGGGTACCGCGAACGTACTCGTTGCGTTGCGTATCTTGTCGAGTCTCGTTACTCCGCACATCCACCGAAGCACCGGGTGACTTGCTGTCCATCGATAACGAGAGGGTCTTCGGGCTGGTCTGGTTCGTTAGACACCATGTATTGGGATTTGGCGATACTCAGCATCAGGCCACCCGCCTTTAACTGACGTTTCCAGTCACAGAGAGCTTCTAACTCTTCTTGGGATGTAGTGCAGATGGCTACATCGTCTGCGTAAATAAATGTCCATGGTGCTTTAGTTTGGGCATTTTCAGTGAGTGCATCCATCACCAGGCAGAAGAGGTATGGACTTAGCACAGAACCCTGGTGTACCCCTTCACCGACTGCTATTGGCTTAGTTTGCCCCACTCTGTGGTTCGAATTACCGATTTTACGTCTCTGTACATGTCAGCTATTATGTCAATGTACCTCTCCGGGATATTTTTCTTCCGAAGACTCCACTGTCGGGCGAGGATCGCGGTCAAATTTCCATGTCTAGAAATCAATAAAAATCGGTGTGGTTTGGCCCTGAATTCTTCTGCAACCAGGATTATGGCAAACATAGGGTCGATAGTGGATAGCCCCGGGACGAAGCCGTATTGGTTTTTAGATAAGGAGCTCTCTGTTCTTAATCACTCGTTCATAGAGCTTCATCGTGTGGCTCATCAACTTTATTCCACGATAATTGCTGCACTCATATCTACTACCCTTGCCCTGGTAGAGAGGAACGATGGTGCTTATCCTCCAGGCCCGGTATACATGAGGTTTTCCAGGCTTTCAGAAATAGATGGGTAAGAAGATATATTCCTTTCTCCTCTAGGCATTTCCAGGTTTCAATGGGGATTCCATCAGGGCCCTTGGACTTCTTGTTTACTTGCTTGTTTGTTTGTTTTTCATACTTAATCCTTGATTTATTTCAATACATTTTATTTGAAGTTAATACTTTTTGTTTTCATTTTTGTTTCGATATTTTGAATATGTAAAATAATTGTTGTATTATACTGTAACTTATGTTTTGTTTTGTTTTAGATAATCGTAAGTATTTATAATGTGTATCTTTTTAATATTTATATGTAACCTATAATCACTGCTTTAAACTTTCACGATTTTTACACATTATTAAATAATATAAAACTAAATAAGAATATAAAACTTAATAGGCGATTAAGTCCCGTTAATATTATTTACTAATGTACCCATAATGTCCAAAATAACTATCGCTAAAGAGCTAAAAACCTTAAAAATAACCAATTCCTTCAAGAAGTGTGATCCTGATCAACGACGTTACATGAAACTCGTATTTTACATGTCAACTGAAGAGATTCTTTAATGCTCCGTAGCGTAGCGTAGTCATCTGGCTCTGTCACTCTTGGATATTAGTGTGACAGTGACAGTTGCGTTTCGTTCGCTATGAAGCGTTGGCTACGCGGGCTACTCACTTTTTTTTTCATTACGAAAAAGTAAGCATTTGACCACAATCTCACCTCACTTGATTTTAGACTGTTTCGTCTTAATATTTAACTGAACAATTTAGTTAGTTTTCAATAGTTCTAGGTACTATATAGGTATATCTATAATATACTATGTATTTTGAGCATAATATGTCTAGGTCATGGTACGTACACAAAGACGTCAAACGGTAAATAAAATCTAATATCCTTATGGCTTTTTTAGGATAAACCGACTACTTTAAGCGGAAAAAGTGTAAGTCATTTAAAATAATTATATAAATAGCCGCATAATAGCATTTACAGAATTAATTATTTTATTCTACTGTTGATCCATGTTGAAAATATTAACAATAGTACATTACGATACAAGTGCGATTCGGTTATGTTTTAATTTATGTATTGTACAACGTTTTACAGTACATATAGTCCTTTAATTTTTCGACATAGTTACGTAATTGACTAATTATCGCACCAGTGCGTTAAAGTAGCACCATATTATGTAC